>NC_133848.1:4575387-4735291 GCF_047830755.1 Zonotrichia albicollis | reverse complement strand
CAAGGACATGGGGGTGACAAAGAGGGGTGACAAGGACACAGCAAGGAGGTGACAAGGCCATGGGGGTGACAAGGAGGGAGTGACAAAGAGAAAGGGGGTGACAGGGACATGGAGGTGACAAAGAGAAAGGGGGTGACACAGCCGCCGGGGGTGACAAAGAGAAAGTGGTGACAAGGACGCGGCAGGGAGGTGACAAGGACACCCACACCGTGTCCCCGTCACCCCGAGCCGGGCCGTGCCGGTGTCACCCGGTGTCACCCGGAGCAGCGGGGACTCGGCTGTTGACTGCACACAGTGCCACACCCGCGCTGGCCCTGTCACCGGAGCCAGCCGCTGTCACCCCAATGTCCCCGCGCTGTCCCCGGGGGTGGGGACACGGCCCTGTCCGGTTGTCGCCGGCGCTCGGGGCCATTTAACGGCGGTGGCAGCGCGGCGGGGAGGGGACACGGGGACAGCATGGAGGGGACACGGCAGGAGGAGCGCGAGAGCCTGGTGGGGGCCGTGCATGGCGTGTCCGGGCCCGGTACGGTGACAACGGGGACAGCTTGGGGACAGCCGGGGATGGGGACACGGTGGCGTTTGAGGCGCGAAATTGGGGACAAGAGAGGGGACAATGGTGGGGGGAAATGGGGACAGAAGGACAAGAGGGGGGACGGTGGGGGGGGACAGAGGGACAGGAGAGGGGACAAAGGTGGGGAGCACCTGAGGAGGGGACAATGGGGACAGAGGGACAGGAAAAGGGACAGAGGGGGACAATGGGGACAGAGGGACAGGAGAGGGGACAATGGGAGGGAGCACTTGGGGAGGGGACAATGGGGAGGGGACGGGGTTGGGAACAAGGAGGGGACATCGTGGGGACACCCTGGGGACGGGGACAACCAGGGATCGGGACCCGGTGGCGTTTGTGGCACTAAAATGGGGACAGGAGAGCGGACAATGTGGGAAAGTACCCGGAGGTGGTGGTGGGGAGGGGACAGGGATGGGGACAGGGATGTCCCGGGTGAGGTGGTGACACCGGTGACAAGGGGGGATGGCAGGGGGTGGTGGCCCGGAGTCGGGGTGCCAGCAGCGTGTCCCCGCAATGGTGACAGCCACGCACAGGGGAGGGGACAGGGATGGGGGACACGGGGGTCCTCTGTGCGGTGGTGGCCCGGGCCGAGGTGACAGCAGAGTGTCCCCGCAGTGGTGACAGCCACGCGCATGGCGGGCGCGGCCATGTACGAGCTGGTGCGGGTGGGACACGCGGAGCTCGTGGGGGAGATCATCCGGCTCGAGGGGGACATGGCCACGCTGCAGGTGTACGAGGAGACCTGTATCCTGTCCCCAATGTCCCCAATGTCCCCTCCCCGCCAGCCCTCTGTCCCTCCGACCGCCCCGCCCTGTCCCCGCCGTCCTTTGCTGTCCCCTCCCTTGTTCCCCTGAGTTTCTGTCCTGTCCCAGCCTGTTCGGTCCCCTCTGTCCTGTCCCAGCCTGCTCTGTCCCCTCCCTTGCCCCTCCCTTCTGCCCTGCCCTGTCCCCTCCCTGTGTCCTTCCCTGTCACCTGTCCCGCCCTGTCCCCTCCTCGTCCCCGCCGTGTCCCCCTCAGCCCGTCCCGTCCTGCTGTCCCCCCATGTCCCCGTTGTCCCGCCCGGTTCCCTTGTCCCCGCTGTTCCCGCCCCCCGTGTCCCCGCGGTCCCCATGTCCCCTCGCGGTCCCCGTGTCCCTGCTGTCCCCCTGTCCCCGCTATCCCCCCCGGTCCCCATGTCCCCGTTGTCCCGCCCGGTTCCCTTGTCCCCGCTGTCCCCGCCCCCCGTGTCCCCGCGGTCCCCATGTCCCCCCCCCCGGTTCTCGTGTCCCTGCTGTCCCCCTGTCCCCGCTATCCCCCCCCGGTCCCCGTGTCCCCCTCGCAGTCCGCATGTCCCCACTGTCCCCCTCGGCCTCCCCGTGTCCTCCCTGTCCCTGCAGTCCCCGTGTCCCCCCTGGTTCTCGTGTCCCCGCTGTTCCTGCAGTCCCCACAGTCCCCGCTGTCCCCCCGGTCCCCATGTCCCCACTGCCCCCCTCGTGTCCCCGCAGTCCCCGTGTCCCCATTGTCCCAGCCAGCCCATCCCGTCCCGCTGTCCCCTCGGTCCCTGCTCTCCCCGTGTCCCCGCTGTCCCCTCGGTCCCTGCTATCCCCGTGTCCCCGCTGTCCCCTCGCTGTCCCTGCTCTCCCCGTGTCCCCGCTGTCCCCTCGCTGTCCCTGCTCTCCCCGTGTCCCCGCTGTCCCGCCGTGTCCCTGGCGGTGCCATTCCTGAGCGGCCGCAGCGGGGGTGCAGGTCGGGGACCCGGTTCGGCGCACGGGGACGCCGCTCTCGGTGGAGCTGGGCCCGGGCATCCTGGGCTCCATCTTCGACGGCATCCAGCGGCCGCTGCGCGACATCGCCGAGGCCACGCGCAGCATCTACATCCCGCGGGGCACCAATGTCCCCGCGCTGCCGCGACACCTGGACTGGGACTTTGTCCCCAGCAAGAACCTCCGGGTGCGTGACCCCTCCTTGTCACCTTGCTGTCCCTTTGTCCCATCCCTGTGCTGTCCCCCCTTCCCCATCTGGTTTCCCGGGCTCGCTGTCCACTCCCTGTTTCCTTCTTGTCCCCTCCCCGTCCTGTCCTGCCATCCCGTTCTTGTCCCCTTCTTGTCACCTCCCCGTCCTGTCCTGCCATCCCCTCTGTCCCCTTTTTGTCCCCTCCTTGTCCCCTCCCCGTCCTGTCAGGCCATCCCCTTCTTGCCCCTTTCTTGTCCCCTCCTTGTCACCTCCCCGTTCCCTCCCCGTCCTGTCCTGCCATCCCCTTCTTGCCCCTTTCTTGTCCCCTCCTTGTCCCCTCCCCGTCCTGTCCTGCCATCCCTTTCTTGTCCCGTTCTTGTCCCGTTCTTGTCCCCTCCTTGTCACCTCCCCGTTCCCTCCCCGTCCTGTCCTGCCATCCCCTCTGTCCCTTCCCCTCCCTGCCCTGTCCCACTCAACCCCTCTGTCCCCTTTTGTCCCTCCCCAGTCCCGTCCTGTCCCTGCCAAGGGACATCATCCTCCATTGTCACCTCCTTCTGTCCTTCCCTGTCCCCTCCCTGTCACCCTTGCCGAGGAGGGGACCCCAAAAACGGGGTGGGGACACAGTGACAGAGAGGACACAGGAATGGGGGGATGCGGGGACATTGGAGACACAGGGACATGGGGGACACGGGGGTCACAGAGCCATGGGGACATCGGGGGACACAGAGGACATGAGGACATTGGGGACACGGGGACATCGGGGGACACAGAGACATGGGGTTGTGGGGGACACAGAGGACATGGGGACATTGGGGTCACAGAGCCATGGGGACATCGGGGGACACAGAGGACATTGGGGACACGGGGACATGGGGGAAATGGGGGACACAGACAGGGGTTGTGGGGGCACGGGGACACAGGGACATCGGGACACGGGGGTCACAGGGACATTGGGGACACAGAGACACTGAGGATGTAGGGACATGAGGACACGAAGGTGACAAGGACATGGGGACGCGGGGGACAGGAGGGACACACGACACGGCGGGACACGATCACCGCCGTTGTCCCGGCAGCCGGGGCGGGGGGCGCGGAGCCCCCCCCCGGGGGTCTCTGACGGTGTCGCCGCGGTGTCGCCAGGTCGGGAGCCACGTGACGGGAGGGGACATTTACGGCTCGGTGGCGGAGAACTCGCTGCTGCAGCACCGGCTGATGGTCCCGCCCCGCAGCCGCGGCACCGTCACCTACATCGCGCCCCCCGGGCACTACCGAGTGACGGTGAGCGGCACCGGGACCGGCGGGACTGCGGTCGGGATCATTGGGATCAGCGGGAGCGGGATCAATCGGAATTAGCGGGATTGGGATTGGGGTTGGAATCGGGAGCGGGATCAGGATCGGGATAATTGCGATCAGCAGGATTGGGATCATTGGGATCAGTGGGAGCGGGATCGGGATCAATCGGAATTAGCGGGATTGGGATTGGGGTTGAAATCGGGAGCGGGATCATTTGGATCAGTGGGAGCGGGGTCGGGATCAGCAGAATTGGGATCAGGATCGGGATAATTGCAATCAGCAGGATTGGGATCATTGGGATCAGCGGGATTGGGATTGGAATCAGCGGGATCAGGGTTGGGATCGTTGGGATCAACGGGATCGGATCGGAATCGGGATCAGGATCATTGGGATCAGTGGGAGCAGGATCGGGATCAATCGGAATTAGCGGGATTGGGATTGGGGTTGCAATCGGGAGCGGGATCATTTGGATCAGTGAGAGCGGGGTCGGGATCGGCAGGATTGGGATCAGGATCAGGGGGATCGGGATCAGGATCGGGATAATTGCGATCAGCAGGATTGGGATCATTGGGATCAGCGGGATTGGGATCGGAATCAGCGGGATCAGGGTTGGGATCATTGAGATCAACGGGATCGGGCTCGGAATCGGGATCAGGATCATTGGGATCAGTGGGAGCGGGGTCGGGATCAGCAGGATTGGGATCATTGGGATCAGCGGGAGCGGGATTGGAATCGGGATCAGGATCATTGGGATCAGCAGGAGCGGGGTCAGGATCATTTGGATCGGACTCGGGATCACTGGGATCAGCGGGATCGGGATCATTGGGACCAGCGGCGTCAGCGGATCGCGATTGAGATTAGCGGGATTGGGACTGGGATCAGGATAAGGATTATTTGGATTAGCCAGAGCGAGGTTGGGATCAGCAGGATTGGGATCAGAATGAGCGGGATCAGGGTTGGGATTATTGGGATCAGCGGGAGTGGGGTCGGGATCAGTGGGATCAGGATCGGAATCAGCGAGATGGGGATCAGCAGAATCAGAATCATTGGGATCAGCGGGATTAGGTTCGGGATCAGGATTGGGATCAGGGGGAGCAAGGGTCGAGGTCATTGGGATTGGGATCGGGATTAGCAGGAGCGGGGCCGGGATCACAGGGATTGGGATAGGCGGGGTGGGGGCCGGGCAGGGTGTCCTGAGCTGATCCAGGTTTGATCCCGGGCTGATCCCACCGATCCCGGGGTGATCCCCGCCGATCCCGGTTTGATCCCCGCCGATCCCGCAGGACGTGGTGCTGGAGCTGGAGTTCCAGGGGGTCCGTGAGCCGCTCTCCATGATCCAGGTGTGGCCGGTCCGGCAGGTCCGGCCCGTGGCCGAGAAGCTCCCGGCCAATCACCCCCTGCTGACCGGCCAGAGGGTCCTGGACGCGCTCTTCCCGTACGGAACGGGACCGGGAACGGGATGGGGATTGGGAATGGGAAGGTGCACTGTTCCTGTAGGGAACGGGATGGGGATCGGGAATGGGATCGGGAATGGGATCGGGAATGGGATCGTGACTGGGTTTGGGATTGGGATGGGGATTGGGATTGGGAAGGTGCGCTGTTCCTGTAGGGAACGGGATCGGGATTGGGACTGGGATTGGAATCGGGACTGGGGATCGGGATTGGGATGGGGATTGGGATTGGGATTCGGACTGGGATCAGGATCGTGACTGGGGATCGGGGTTGGGATGGGGATTTGGATTGGGATTGGGATTGGGATTGGGAAGGTGCACTGTTCCTGTAGGGAACGGGATCGGGATTGGGACTGGGATCGGGACTGGTGATCAGGATTGGGATTGGGACTGGGAGGTTGCACTGTTCCTGTAGAGAGCGGGATTGGGACAGGGATAGGGACAAGGACAGGGACAGGGATGGGATTGGAGGCAGGGAAAGATGAAGTTAAGGACAGGAAAGGGGACAGGGAGAGATGGATTTAGGGACAGAGAAAGTTGGATTTGGGGACAGGGATGGGGACAGGCAGAGATGAATTTGGAGACACAGATGGGGACAGACAGCGATGGATTTGGGGACAGGGATGGGGAAAGGGACAGATGGATTTGGGGACAGAAATGCAGACAGTGATGGGGACAGGCAGAGCTGGATTTGGGGACAGGAATGGGGACAGTGATGGGGACAGGCAGAGCTGGATTTGGGGACAGTGGTGGGGACAGGGATGGGGACAGGCAGAGCTGGATTTGGGGACAGGAATGGGGACAGTGATGGGGACAGGCAGAAATGGATTTGAGGACAGGGATGGGGACAAGGAGAGTTGGATTTGGGGACAAGGATGGGGACAGTGATATGGAGAGGCAGAGATAGATTTGGGGACAGGGATGGGGACAGGGCAAGATGAATTTGGAGACAGGAATGGGGACAAGGATGGGGACAGCAGATATGGCTATGGGGACAGGGATGGGGACAGGGAGAGTTGGATTTGGGGACAGAGATGGGGCGGGAAACAGCGACAGGACGGGGCTGGCGCAGGGACAGGCCTGGGGACTGCCATGGGGACAGGCACAAGGTGTCACCGCAGTGCCACCACCGCCCTCCCATGTCACCTTGTCACCAGGTGCGTGCAGGGCGGCACCACGGCCATCCCGGGCGCGTTCGGCTGCGGGAAGACGGTGATCTCGCAGTCGCTGTCCAAGTACTCCAACAGCGATGTCATCGTCTACGTGGGCTGCGGGGAGCGCGGCAACGAAATGTCCGAGGTGCTGCGGGACTTCCCCGAGGTGACAGCGCCGCACCGGACACCGCGACGGCCGGGGGACATCGGGACAGCCCGGGGACATCGGGACAGCCCGGGGACACCGGGATATTGGGGACATCGGGACAGCCGGGGGGCATCGGGACAGCCAGGACATTGGGACAGCCCAAGGACACCGGGAGAGCCGGGGGGACATTGGGACATCCGGGACATCGGGGTGGCACCGGGACGTGGGGACACGGGGGGACATCGGGGTGACAGTGACACGGGTGTTCATGGGACTTCCCTGAGGTGACAGCCCCGCACCGGACACCGTGACAGCCGGGGGACATCGGGACAGCCGGGGGACATCGGGACAGCCAGGGGACACCGGGATATTGGGGACATCGGGACAGCCGGGGAACATCGGGACAGCCGGGGGGACATTGGGACATCCGGGACATTGGGGTGGCACCAGGACGTGGGGACATCGGGGTGACAGTGACACGGGTGTTCATGGGTCTTCCCCGAAGTGACAGCGCCCCATCCGGCACCGCGACAGCCGGGGGACTTTGGGACAGCCGGGGGACATCGGGACAGCCGGGACATTGGGATAGCCGGGGACACCGCGACAGCCGGGGGACATTGGGACAGCCGGGGGACATCAGGACAGCTGGGACATTGGGACAGCCGGGAGGACATTGGGACATCCGGGACATCGGGGTGGCACCAGGACGTGGGGACATCGGGGTGGCAGGAGGGTGGCAGTGACACGGATGTTCATGGAGAGTCCTCAGGGATTTCCCTGAGGTGACACAGGGACATTGGGGTGGCAGGGCTGTCCCATGGTGACACAGGCAGTGACAATGTGACACTGCTGTCCCCAGCTGACCATGGAGGTCGGCGGCCGCTCCGAGTCCATCATGAAGCGCACGACGCTCGTGGCCAACACGTCCAACATGCCCGTGGCTGCCCGGGAGGCCTCCATCTACACCGGTGGGGACATTGGGGACATTGGGGACACTGCGGGGAGCACAGGGACACGTGTGTGTGACGGGGACATGGGAGGAGACGGGGGGACAAGGACACGTGTGTGTGTGACAGAGTGATGAGTGTGTGACAGGGACACAGGGGGATACAGGGGACAAGGAGGGACAGGGACACGTGTGTGTGTGTGACAGGGACATGGGGGACAGTACCATGTGTGTGTGACAGGGACACAGGGGGACACCGGGGACAAGGAGGGACAGGGACACGTGTGTGTGTGACAGGGACACGTGTGTGTGTGACAGGGACATGGGGACATGTGTGTGTGACAGGGACACGGGGGACAAGGAGGGACAGGGACACGTGTGTGTGTGTGTGTGTGTGTGTGTGTGACAGGGACACGGGGGACAGCAAGACGTGTGTGTGACAGGGGCATGGGGACATGTGTGTGTGACAGGGACACAGGAGACAGGGACACGTGTGTGTGACAGGGACACAGGCATGTGACACGGCTGGGGCAGTCCCTGGGGGTGTGATGGGTGTGTGCTGTGTGTGACATGTGCGACACGTGCGTGTGACAGGGGTCATGCTGTCCCTGGTGGTGTGACACACGTGTGACACGTGTCAGGAATCACACTGCCCCTGGGTGTGTGTGTGTGGTGAGTGACACGGGTGTGACAGGTGTGTGACACACTCGTGTCAGGGATCACGCTGTCCCTGGGTGTGTGACAGGTGTGACACACGTGTGACATGTGTGTCATGTGTGTCAGGGATCACGCTGGCCGAGTATTTCCGGGACATGGGGCTGCACAGCTGCCTCCTGGCCGACTCCACCTCGCGCTGGGCCGAGGCGCTCAGGGAGATCTCGGGGCGCCTGGCGGAGATGCCCGCGGGTGAGACCCCAAAAACTGGGCTGGGGAGACCCCAAAAACTGCGGGGTGG
Organism: Zonotrichia albicollis; assembly: GCF_047830755.1. Classification (NCBI taxonomy): domain Eukaryota; kingdom Metazoa; phylum Chordata; class Aves; order Passeriformes; family Passerellidae; genus Zonotrichia; species Zonotrichia albicollis. Next base: position 4,726,844 of record NC_133848.1, on the reverse strand, counting down.
GCATGGGGGAGACCCAAAAACCTGGGGTGGGAGAGACCCCAAAACACCGGGAGGAGACCCCAAAAACTGTGGGATGGGCATGGGGGAGACCCCAAAAACAAGGGGTGGGAAGACCCCAAAACATGGGGAGGGAGACCCCAAAAACTGGGCTGGGGAGACCCCAAAAACTGTGAGGTGGGCACAGGGGAGACCCCAAAACATGGGGAGGGAGACCCCAAAACACGAGGGGGGAGTGGGGGAGACCCCAAAAACCCCGAGGTGACTGGGAGGTGACAAGGTGGTGACAGCCGTGTCCCCACAGACAGCGGGTATTGGGGGTGACGGTGAGGTGACAGAGCAGTGACAGGAGGTGACAGTGAGGTGACAGTCATGTCCCCACAGACAGCGGGTACTGGGGGTGACAGTGAGGTGACAGGGCAGTGACAGGAGGTGACAATGAGGTGACAGCCGTGTCCCCACAGACAGCGGGTACTGGGGGTGACACGGCAGTGACAGGAGGTGACAGGGCAGTGACAGCCGTGTCCCCACAGACAGCGGGTACTGGGGGTGACAGTGAGGTGACACGGCAGTGACAGGGCAGTGACAGGAGGTGACAGTGAGGTGACACGGCAGTGACAGGAGGTGACAGTGAGGTGACAGCCGTGTCCCCACAGACAGCGGGTACCCCGCGTACCTCGGTGCCCGCCTGGCCTCGTTCTATGAGCGCGCGGGGCGGGCGCGGTGCCTGGGGAGCCCCGAGCGCGAGGGCAGCGTCAGCATCGTCGGCGCGTGAGTGTCCCCATGTCCCCATGTCCCCGTGTCCCCATGTCCCCCCGAGTGTCCCTGTGAGTGTCCTTGTGTTCCCATGTCCCCGTGTCCCCCTGAATGTCCCTGTGAGTGTCCCCATGTCCCCGTGTCCCCCTGAGTGTCCCTGTGAGTGTCCCTGTGTTCCCATGTCCCCGTGTCCCGTGAGTGTCACCTGTCCCCCGTCCCACTGAGTGTCACCACATCCCTGTGTCACCTCGTCCCCCTGAGTGTCCCCTGTTCCTGTGTCCCCAAGAGTGTCCCCATTAACCCCTGAGTGTCCCCGTGATTGTCACCTGTCCCCTTGTCCCCTTGTCCCCGTGTCTCTGTGTTGCCCTGTCCCCATATCCCCGTGTCCACCTGAGTGTCCCCCTGTCCCTATGTCCCTGTGTCCCTCTGTCCCCTGTCACCCTGAGTGTCCCCATATCCCTGTGTACCCTGTCCCTGTGTCCCCGAGTTTCCTCATGTCCCCCTGTCCCCATGTCCGTGTGTCGCCATGTCTGCATGAGTGTCCCCTGTTCCCTGTCCCCGTGTCCTCATGAATGTCCCCATGTCCCCGTGTGTGTCCTTGTGTCCCCAGGGTGGGGACAGGGAGGGGACAAGGGCAGGGGACCCTCCCAGCTCACCCCGACCCCCCCGACCCCCACAGGGTGTCCCCTCCCGGAGGGGACTTCTCAGATCCTGTCACCTCGGCCACGCTGGGCATCGTGCAGGTGAGGGGACACTGGGGACAGTGGGGACACTGAGGGGACACAGGGGACAGTGGCGTGAGTGGGACAGGGACACACTGGAGGAGAGGACAGGGTGGGAGAGACCTGGAGGGGACAGAGAGAGGCTGGAGGGGACAGGGACACTCTAGGGGGGGTCATGGAAGGGACAGGGACACCCTGGGAGGGGACAGGGGCATGGTGACAGTGACCCCTGGATGAGGACACGGTGACATTCCTGGTGTCACAGGTGCTCGGGGGCCGGACCAGAAACTTGGGGACAGCCTGGGTGACACTGGGTGACACTGCCAGGTGTTCTGGGGGCTGGACAAGAGACACTGGGTGACACACGGGTGACACTGGGGTGACATTACTGGGTATTCCATGGGGATAAGAAGCTTGGGGACAGAACGGGGACATGAGGTGACACTGGGTGACACTGGGTGACCCTCAATGACACTAGGTGACACTCTTGGGTGTTCTTGGACCTGGACGAGAAGCACAGGGACACACAGGGAGATGCTGGGTGACACATGGGGGTGACACTGGCAGGTGTTCCATGGGGATAAGAAGCTCGGGGACAGGATGGGTGACATGAGGTGACACTGGGTGACACTAGGTGACACTCTTGGGTGTTCTTGGACCTGGACGAGAAGCACAGGGACACACAGGGAGATGCTGGGTGACACATGGGGGTGACACTGGCAGGTGTTCCATGGGGATAAGAAGCTCGGGGACAGGATGGGTGACACGGGGGTGACATTCCTGACCCAGGGGTGACACTGGGTGACACTGGGTGACACTGCCAAGTGTTCTGGGGGCTGGACAAGAGACACTGGGTGAAACAGGGGTGACACTGGGGTGACATTACTGGGTATTCCATGGGGATAAGAAGCTCGGGGACAGAACGGGTGACATGAGGTGACACTGGGTGACACTAGGTGACACTCCCAGGTGTTCTTGGAGCTGGACAAGAAGCACAGGGAGATGCTGGGTGACACACGGGGGTGACACTGGCAGGTGTTCCATGGGGATAAGAAGCTCGGGGACAGGATGGGTGACACTGGGGTGACATTCCTGACCCAGGGGTGACACTGGGTGACCCTTGGTGACACTGCCAGGTGTTCTGGGGGCTGGACAAGAAGCTGGCGCAGCGCAAGCACTTCCCGTCGGTGAACTGGCTGATCTCGTACTCGCGGTACCTGCGCGCCCTCGAGCCGCACTACGAGCGCGCCCACCCCGAGCTGCCCGCGCTGAGAGACCGCGCCCGGCGCATCCTGCAGGAGGAGGAGGAGCTGGCCGAGATCGTGCAGCTCGTGGGGAAGGTCTGGAATTGGGATTTGGAGGTTTTGGGGGGGCTTATGGGGTGTGGGATGTGAGATATGGGGTGTGGGATGTGAGATATGGGGGGAGGGATGTGAGATATGGAGTGTGGGATGTGGGTGTGGGATGTGGGATATGGGGTCTGGAATATGGGATATGGGACCCTGCAGGAGGAGGAGGAGCTGGCCGAGATCGTGCAGCTCGTGGGGAAGGTGCTTTTAGGGGATTTGTGGCGTTTGGGGGGTTTATGAGGTCTGGGATGTGAGATATCAAATGTGGGATGTGGGGTCTGGGATGTGAGATATGGGGTATGGGATATCGGGTGTGGGATGTGAGATATGGGGTGTGAGATGTGGGATATGGGGTACGGGATATGGGATCCGACAGGAGGAGGAGGAGGAGCTGGCCAAGATCGTGCAGCTCGTGGGGAAGGTCTGGGATTGGGATTTGGAGGTTTTGGGGGGCTTATGGAGTGTGGGATGTGAGATATGGTGGGTGGGATATGGGTGTGGGATGTGGGATATGGGGTCTAGAATATGGGATATGGGACCCTGCAGGAGGAGGAGGAGTTGGCCGAGATCGTGCAGCTCGTGGGGAAGGTGGGATTGGGGGATTTGTGGGGTTTGGGGGGCTTATGGGGTGTGGATGTGAGATATGGAGTGTGGGATGTGGGATATGGGACCCTGCAGGAGGAGGAGGAGCTGGCCGAGATGGTGCAGCTTGGGGGGAAGGTGGGATTGGGGGATTTGTGGGGTTTATGGGGTCTGGGATGTGAGATATGGGGTGTGGGATGTGGGATATGGGGTACGGGATATGGGATCCGACATGAGGAGGAGGAGCTGGCCGAGATGGTGCAGCTCGTGGGGAAGGTCTGGGATTTATGGGATTGGTGAGACTGATGGGATCGATGGGATCTGTGGGATGAACGAGATCTATGGGATCAATGGTGTTGATGGGATCTATGGGATCGATAGGGTTTGTGGGATTTGTGGAATCAATGGGATTGATGGGATCAGTGAGATCAATGGGGTCGATGGGACGGATGGGATCTATGGGATCGATGGGTTTTTTGGGATTTGTGGGATCAATGGGTTTTTTGGAATTTGTGGGATCAATGGGATCTATGGGTTTTTCGGGATTTGTGGGATCAATGGGATCAATGGGATCAATGGGATCGATGGGACGGATGGGATCTATGGGATCTATGGGTTTTTTGGGATTTGTGGGATCACTGGGATCTATGGGATTGATGGTTTTTTTTGGGATTTGTGGGATCAATGGTTTTTTGGGAATTTGTGGGATCAATGAGATCTATGGGATCAATGGCGTTGATGGGACTGATGGGATCTGTTGGACTGATGTGATCTATGGGATCGATGGGGTTTTTGGGATTTGTGGGATCAATGGGATCGATGTGTTTTATGGGATTTGTGGGATCGATGGGACGGATGGGATCTATGGGATCGATGGGTTTTTTGGGATTTGTGGGATCAATGGGATCTATGGGATCGATGGGTTTTTTGGGATCGATGGGTTTTATGGGATTTGGGCTCCGGGCCGGGCTCTGTGGGCTCAGGAGCCCCCTGGGCAGTGCCAGGACCGCGCTGTCCCCGCAGGCGTCGCTGGCCGAGGGTGACAAAGTGACACTGGAGGTGGCCAAACTGCTCAAGGACGATTTCCTGCAGCAGAACGGATACTCGGCCTACGACCGGTACCGGGACCCCCAGGACCCCCAACCCTGAACCCCCTGGGACCCCCAACCCTGACTCTAACCCTGATCCCACTCGGCCTACGACCGGTACCGGGACCCCCGGAACCCCCAGCCCTGACCCCCACGGGAACCCCAATCCTGAACCCCCCAGGACCCCCCCAGGTCACAGCCAGGACCCCCCGAGACCCCCCCACCAAGGCCCATCCAGGTCCTTCCCGTGCTACAAAACTGAGAATGCTGAACCCGGACCCCAACCCTGATCCCCCCCAAACCCCCCTGACACCCCCAAACATCCACCCTGGACCCCCCCCAGGTTCTGCCCCTTCTACAAGGCTGTGATGATGCTGAACCCCCAAATTCACTCCTGACCCCCCAAAATCCCCCAAATTCCTTCCCTGACCCCCCAAACCCCCCCATCTGACCCCTCCAGGTTCTGCCCCTTCTACAAGGCCGTGATGATGCTGAACCCCCAAATTCACTCCTGACCCCCCAAACTCCCCCAAATTCCCTCCCTGACCCCCCAAACCCCCCCATTCTGACCCCCTCCCAGGTTCTGCCCGTTCTACAAGACCGTGGGCATTCTGCACCCTGAGACCCCCAACCCAATTCTGACCCCCCAAACTCCCCCAAATTCCCTCCCTGACACCCCAAACTCCCTCAAACCCCCCCAAACCACCCCCAAATCCCCCCATCTGACCCCCCCCAGGTTCTGCCCGTTCTACAAGACCGTGGGCATGCTGCACCCTGAGACCCCCAACCCAATTCTGACCCCCCAAACTGCCCCCAAATCCTCTCAAACACCCCCAAACCCCCCCAAATTCCCTCTCTGACCCCCCAAACCCCCCATCGTGACCCCCACCAGGTTCTGCCCGTTCTACAAGACCGTGGGCATGCTGCAGAACCTCGTCACCTTCTACGACCTGGCGCGGGGGGCGGTGGAGGGCGCGGGGCCCGAGGAGCAGCGCGTCACCTGGGCCACCATCCGCGAGGGGCTCGGCGACATCCTGTACCGCCTGAGCGCCATGAAGTTCCAGGTGAGGGGTTGGGGGGGGGTTCAAGGGGGTCTGGGGGTCCCACGGGAGGGTTAAGGGGGGATTTGGGGGGTCCTGGGGGATTTTAAAGGGGAGTTTGGGGGTCCTGGGAGAAGATTAGGGGGAGTTTGGGGGTCCCACAGGAGGGTAAAGGGGGAATTTGGGGGTCCCATGGGAGGGTTAAAGGGGTTTCAGGGGTCCTAGGAGTGGGTTAAGGGGGTTTTGGGGGCAGAGACCCCCATGGGGGGTCCTAAGGGGGAGTTTGGGGGTCCTGGGAGAAGATTAGGGGGAGTTTGCGGGTCCCACAGGAGGGTAAAGGGGGGATTTGGGGGTCCCACGGGAGGGTTAAGGGGCGATTTGGAGGTCCTGGGAGATTTTAAAGGGGGTTTGGGGGTCCTGGGGAATTTTAAAGGGGAGTTTGGGGGTCCTGGGAGAAGATTAGGGGGAGTTCGGGGGTCCCAAAGGAGGGTAAAGGAGGGATTTAGGGGTCCTAGAGGGAGTTAAGTGGAGTTTGGGGGTCCTGGGGGAGGTTAAAGGGGGAGTTTGGGGGTCCTGGGGGATTTTAAAGGGGAGTTTGGGGGTCCTGGGGGAGGGTTAAAGGGGTTTCAGGGGTCCTAGGAGTGGGTTAAGGGGGGGTTTGGGGGCAGAGACCCCCATGGGGGGTCCTAAGGGGGAGTTTGGGGGTCCTGGGAGAAGATTAGGGGGGGTTTGGGGGTCCCACAGGAGGGTAAAGGGGGAATTTAGGGGTCCTAGAGGGAGTTAAGTGGAGTTTGGGAGTCCTGGGGGATTTTAAAGGGGAGTTTGGGGGTCCCATGGGAGGGTTAAAGGGGGGTTCGGGGGTCCTGGGGGAGGGTTAAGGGGGGATTTGGAGATCCTGGGGAATTTTAAAGGGGGTTTGGGGGTCCTGGGGGAGGTTCAAGGGGGTTTCGGAGTCCCATGGGAGGGTGAAGGGCGGGTTTGGGGGCAGAGATTGTCCCCCGGTGTCCCCATGTCCCTTGTGACCATCACAACGGGGGGGCTGTGACCCCATTTGGGGGTCCCACAATAAACCCCAGGTGGATTTTTTGGGGAGTCCCACACGAATCTCAATGCGGGTGACCCGGGGGGGTTTGGGGACACCCCAATGTGGCTCTGACGGTGCCACCCCCGTGTCCCCGCGGTGTCCCCGTGTCCCCAGGACCCGGTGAAGGACGGCGAGCAGCGCATCCTGGCGTGCTACGCGCAGCTGCAGGAGGAGATGGTGGCGGCGTTCCGCAACCTGCAGGACTGAGGGGGGGGCACAGGATGGGCACGGGGGGGGCACAGGATGGGGATTGGGGGGTCCCCAGGGTCCCCCCGCCCTCCACAATAAAGCGGTGGCACTTGAGAGATCCGGGCGTGGCTTTCCCGAGGAGGGCGGGAGCGTCCGGTGACACCGGGGGTGACAATGGGGGGGGACGGGGGACACCGGGGGTGACAATGGGGGGGGTCCGGGGGGGGTTTTGGGGGGGGGTTGGGTTGTTCAAAACCCCCCTGCCCCCGTGTGATATCGGGGATGGGGACACGTGGGGAGGGTGGGGACACACCTGGGGTGACAGGGACACACTGGGGGGGACAAGAGGGTGACAGGGACATCTGGGGGGACATGGGGACACACCTGGGGGGGACACAGAGGTGACAGGAACAGCCTGGATGGGACACGGGGACACTTTAGGGGGACATGGGGGTGACAGGGACATCTGGGGGGACATGGGGACATCCTGGTGGGGGACAGGGACAGCATGGGAGGGGGAGAGACACTGTGGGGGGACAAGGGGGTGACAGGGACACCTGGGGGGACACGGGGACACTTTAGGGGGACATGGGGACACTTTGAGGGAACACGGGCGTGACAGGAACAGCCTGGATGGGACACGGGGACACTTTAGGGGGACATGGCAGTGACAAGGACACCCTGGGAGGGACACGGGAGTGACAGGAACACCCTGGATGGGACACGGGGGCACTTTAGGGGGGACACGGGAACAGTTTGGAGGGACATGGAAGTGACAGGGACACCCTGAGAGGGACACGGGGACACTTTGTGGGGACACGGGGACATTTTGGAGGGACATGGGTGTGGCAGGAACACCCTGAAGGGGACATGGGGACACTCGGCATGGCAGGGACACCCTGGATGGGACATGGGGACACTTTGTGGGGACAGGGGGGTGACAAGGACACCCTGGCAGGGACACGGGTGTGGCAGGGACACCCTGAGAGGGACACAGGGACACTTTGTGGGGACAGGGGAGTGACAGGGACACCCTGGCAGGGACACGGGCATGGCAGGGACACCCTGAGAGGGACACGGGGACACTTCGGGGGGACATGGGCGTGGCAGGGACAGCCTGGATGGGACATGGGGACACTTTGGAGGGACATGGGGACACATTAGGGGGACACAGGGACAGTTTGGGGGGACAGGGGGGTGACAAGGACACCCTGGCAGGGACACGGGTGTGGCAGGGACACCCTGAGAGGGACACGGGGACACTTTGTGGGGACACGCTGGTGACAGTGACACCCTGGCAGAGCCACGGGGGTGACAGTGACACAGGAGGTGACCCCAACACTTGGCTGGGGCTGGCGTGGGGACACCCGCAGGGGCCATTTGGGGACATTTGGGGACATTGGGGCCAGCCCGCGCGGCCCGCGGGGAGGAGCGGCCGCCACGTGGCAGGGCCGGGCCCTGTGACCCCCCCGTGTCCCCCCCGCGGCCGGCGGTGTCACCCGTGTGTCACCTGTGGGTGCCCCCGGGGCCATGTGGGAGCTGCTGCTGCTGCTGCCCCTGGGGCTGGGGGCGGCCCTGGGGACCCCCGGTGGGTTTGGGGGAGCTCGGGGGGTTTGGGGTTCAGGGGGGGTTTGGGGGTTCTGAGCGGTTTTGGGGGTTCAGGGGGTCCCGGGGTCTGTGGGATTTGGGGTTCTGGGGGGCTTAGGGTCTGTGGGGTTTGGGGTTCTGGGGGTTCAGGGGGAGTTCAGAGGGATTCGGGGTCTGTGGGGTTTGGGGTTCAGGAGGTTCAGGGGGGATCCAGGGGGTTCTGGGGGGATTTGGGGTCTGAGGGATTTGGGGTCTGGGGAATTTGGGGGTTCTGGGGGAGTCCAGGGGGGTTTTGGGGGTTCAGGGGGTTCGGGGGGCTGTGGGGTTTGGGGTTCAGGAGGTTCGGGGGGGGTTCAGAGGGATTCGGGGTCCGGGGGGTTCGGGGTTCAGGGGGTTCTGGGGGGGGGGGTCCAGGGGGTTCTGGGGGATTCGGGGTCTGGGGGGTTTGGGGTTCTGGGGCGGTCCAGGGGGGTTTGGGGGGGTCCGGGGTCTGGGGGGTTTGGGGTTCTGGGGGTTTTGGGGGGGGGGTTCAGGGGGGTTTGGGGGGTGCAGGGAGTCCGGGGGGCTCGGGGGTTGGGGGTTTTGGGGGGGGTCCAGAGGGGTTCAGGGTCTGTGGGTTTGGGGTTCAAGGAGTTCCGGGGGGTTCGGGGTCTGGGGCTTTGGGGTTCTGGGGGGGCCCAAAGGGGTTTCGAGGGTGTTCAGGGTCTGTGGGGTTTGGGGTTGTGGGGGGTTTTGTGGGGTTCAGGGGGTTTCGGGGTCTGTCGGTTTTGGGTTTCAGGGGGTTCTGGGGGGTCCAGGGGGGTTTGGGGGGGTTCGGGGTCTGGGGGTTTGTGGGTTCAGGGGGGTTTTGGGGGGTCTGGGGGAAGAACTGAGAGTGCCGGGAGTGAGGGGGGTTCTTGGGGGTCTGGGGGCTCACAGGGGGCGGGATTTGGGGGTGCGGGGGACGCGGAGGGGCTGCAGGGCTCGGAACTGAGGGGGAATGTCGCTGTCCCCGTCCCTGTCCCCATCGCTGTCCCCGAGTGTCCCCCAGCAGTGTCACCCCCTCCCATGGGACAGTGACACCTCCAGGGTCCCCTCACGGACCCCTCCCATCTGTCCCCCCTGTCCCCAGCGCCACCACGGCTCCGGTGCCACCCCCGGTGTGACACCGCGCGTTGTCGCCAGGTCCCGGTGGCCCCGCGGGGGGGTGCCAGCATTGTCGCAGCCCTCACGGTGGCCTGGCGGTGACCAACGCCACTCTGGGCTCCAGTGTCACCCTGCGCTGTCCCGCGGCGGGCGCGCCCCTGGGCCGGTTGGTGACAGTGCGCTGGTGGCACTTTGGGGGTGACCCCGCTGTCCCCGCTGTCCCCGTGTGCGCCCGGGGCCGGGGTCCCCCTCGGTGCCACCCCCCGTACGGCGCCAGGGCAGCGCTGGTGGCACCCGGTGTCACCCCCGGTGTCGCCGCCGATGTCGCCGCCGATGTCGCCCCGGTGTCGCTGGAGCTGCGGGATGTGCAGGGAGGGGACAGTGGCACCTTCACGTGTCTGCTGGTGGGGGACGGCGACTGTTCGTGTGGCACTGTGACACTGCGGGTGGCACTCGGTGAGACCCCCGGGACACCCCCGGGACCCCCAGAACCACACCCGAGCCCTTCCCCAGTGTTGGGTCTGGGGGCTTGATGGGATGTGGGGAGGTCTGTGGGATTTGGGGTCTCGGGGGGATTTGGGGTCTCTGGGGGCGCTCTGTGGGATTTGGGGTCTCTCTCGAGGGTCTCTATAGGATTTGGGGTCTCTGTAGGATTTGGGGTCTCTCTGTGGGATTTGGGGTCTCTGTGGGATTTGGGGTCTCTCTCGGGGGTCTCTATAGGATTTGGGATCTCTGTTGGATTTGGGGTCTCTCTGTGGGATTTGGGTCTCTCTGTAGGATTTGGGGTCACTGTGGGGTCTCCGTGGGATTTGGGGTCTCTGTAGGATTTGGGGTCACTGTGGGGTCTCTGTGGGATTTGGGGTCTCTGTAGGATTTGGGGTCTCTCTGGGTTCTCTGTGGGATTTGGGGGTGCAGTCCCTGAGGGTCGCCCCTCTCGCCCCCACCAGGTGCCCCCTGCAGCCCCCCCTGCTCTGGGGCGCCCCCGCGCGGCGGCCGCGGCATCGTCACCATTGTCACCGCCATTGTCACCGCCATTGTCACCGCCATTGTCACCGCCAGTGTCACCGCGGTCCTCCCGCTGCCACCGGCCCGCGGGCACTGACACCTATGTGTGTCCCCGGTGTCCCCATGTCCCCACTGTCCTTGTCCTCGTGTCCCCATGTGCCCATGTCCCCAGTGTCCCCATTGTCCCCAGTGTTCCCCCAGTGTCCCTGTACCCATTGTCCCCACTGTCCCCAGTGTCCCCATGTCCTCAATGTCCCTGACCCCACTGTCCCCAGTGTCCCTGTCCCCAATGCCCCCCATGTCCCCATGTTTGCAGTGTCCCCAGTGTCCCCACTGTCCCCAGTGTCCCCTTTCCAGCCCGGGCAGTGTTCCCAGTGTCCCCAGCCTGCCCTCGGGGCTGTCACCCGCTGTCCCCAAGGCCTGGCAGGACCCGTCCGTGTCACCAGGGCCGTGTCCCCCCCTCCCAGCGGTGTCACCCGCCTGGGGACAGGCTTGTGGTGCCACCTCAGCAGCCAGAGCCTTCCCGCATTGTGTCCCCAACAATGGCAGTGCCACGTGCCGGGGGCCCTGTCCCCTCCCTGGGGACAGCGGGACACACACGGGGACAGCAGGACAGACACGGGGACAGCAGGACACGGGGACAGGCGCCCATGGGCCAGTGGCACCGTGGCTGCTGACGGCAGGTGAGTCCCAATGTCCCCAATGTCCCCTGTGTCTGTCCCCAATGTCCCCTGTGTCCCCCCCACTGTCCCCTAGGGATGTCCCCCTGTGTCCCCAGAGGTGCCACCCCCGTGTAACCCCTCCCCTCAGGGATGTCCCCACAGGTGTCCCCACAATTGTCCCCATGTCCCCTGGGACGTCCCCTGTGTCCCCATGAGATGACATCCTGGGCATCCTCCTGTCCCCCACAGATGCACCCAGGGCTGTCCCCATGTCCCTGCCACTGTCCCCACGCCTGTCCCCGTGTCCCCACACTGTCCCTATGTCCCCCAGAGATGTCCCCACACTATCCCCACATTGTCCCCATGCTTGCCCCCATGTCCCCACGCTGCCCCCACGCTGTCCCCATGCTGTCCCCAAGCTGTCCCCACACCTGTCCCTGTGTCCCCACACTGTCCCCATGTCCCCAAGCTGTCCCCATGTCCCCACACTGTCCCCGTGTTCCCACTCTGTCCCCACACTAAGCCCTACGCCTGTCCCACGCTGTCCCCAGCTGTCCCCATGTCCCCACACCCGTCCCTGTGTCCCCATGCCTGTCCCTGTGTCCCCCAGAGATGTCCCCACACTATCCCCACATTGTCCCCGTGTCCCCATGCTTGTCCCCGTGTCCCCACACTGTCCCCATGCTCTCCTCACGCTGTCCCCAAGCTGTCCCCAAGCTGTCCCCGTGTCCCCTCAGGATGCCGCTGGGGGGGTCTCTGTGCGGTGCCACCGGGCTGGCACTGCTGGTGGCCGCCACGGCCACCCCGTTCTGGGCACAGCGCCGGGCACCGGGGGGCACGGCCAGCCTGGGGCTGTGGCACGGCTGCCTCGGGGGACAGTGCCACCCGCATGCCACCACCCCAGGTACGCCGGCATGGGGACAAGAGGGCGGCAACGGGGGGGGGGGCATCACTGTCCCCAATGTCCCCAACCCTTGGTGGTGTCATTGCTGTCCCCACGGGTGTCCCCAGCGTCCCCTGGAGGTGTCACCCCCGTGCAGGGCAGGAATTTGGGGGGTTCCATCTCTGTCCCCAATGTCCCCATCCCTGGGTGGCCCCGCTGTCCCCGGTGGTGCCAACACCAGAGATGTCCCCATGGGTGTCCCCTGGAGGTGTCACCCCCGTGCAGGGCTGGAATTTGGGGGGGTTCCATCTCTGTCCCCAATGTCCCCACACCTCATGGTGTCCCTGTGGCGTCCCCAGCCATCCCCACGGGTGTCCTCAGCGTCCCCTGGAGATGTCACCCATGTGCAGGACAGAAATTGTGGGGGGGGGTCCATCCCTGTCCCCAGTGTCCCCACCCCTGTCCATGGTGGTGCCACCCTCAGAGCTGTCCCCGCGGGTGTCCCCTGGAGACGGTAACCGGGGGTGCCACCCTCGTGTCCCCGCGGTGTCCCCACGCTGTCCCCGCTCCGTGTCCCCTCCCCAGCTCTCCTGGAGGCCACCCGGGCGCTGCTGCTGCTCTCGGTGGTGGCCGCGGCCGCGGGGCTCGTCCTGGGGCTGCCCCTGGGGGCCCGGCGGGGCCCGGCGGGAGCGGGAACGGGCAGCGGGGGCCACCCTGCTGCTGGCAGGTACGTGGGGACACTGGGGACATCGGGGTCACTGGGGACATTGGGGACATGGGGGGATAGGGGGGACACAGGGGTTGGGGACTGTCCCCAGAGGGGCAGCGCTGGGCTGGGCAGGGTGGGGATTTGGGGACATCGGGGCTGTCCCTGTCCCTGGTGGGAGTGTCACCCCTGTCCTGAGCTGTCCACTGTCCCTGTCCCATTGTCACTGCTGTCCCGAACTGTCCCCTGTCCCTGCTGGGAGTGTCACCCTTGTCCTGAGCTGTCCCCTGTCCCTGCTGGGTGGGAATTTGGGGATCATCAGTGCCCCGAAGTGTCCCCTGTCCCTGCTCCATTGTCACTCCTGTCCCTGCTGTCCCCAGTCACTCCTGTCCCAAACTGTCCCCTGTCCCTGCTCCATTGTCACTCCTGTCCCTGCTCTGCTGTCCCCTGCCCCTGCTGTCCTCATCCCGAACTGTCCCCTGTCCCTGCTCCGTTGTCACTCCTGTCCCTGCTGTCCCTGTCCCGAGCTATCCCTGCTGTCCCAAGCTGTCCCGGTCCTGAGCTGTCCCCTGTCCCTGCTGTTCCTGTCCCACACTGTCCCCTGTCCCTGCTCTATTGTCACTCAGCTGTCCCCTGTCCCTGTCCCTACTCTGTTGTCACTCCTGTCCCCGCTGTCCCCAGGGCTGCTGTCCCTCCTGGGGCTCGGGCTCGGTTCTGGGGGGGCTCTGGCCCTGCTGGGCCCCCCCCGCAGCTCCTGGAGCTTCTCCTGGTCCTTCATCCTGGCCTGGGTGGCGGCGGCGCTGCTGGCATCGGCCGGTACCGGGAACGGAACCGGGACCGGGAATGGGAACGGGGGCGGGGAACCGGTCCAGGAATGGCGGGGAACGGGAACGGGAGCGGGAATGGGGGGAACTGGGACGGGAATGGAGGGGAAAAAACTGGAACCGGGGGGATCGGCCGGTACCGGGAACGGAACCGGGAACGGGAATGGGGGAACCGGGATGGAAATGGAGGCGGGCAAACGGGAACCGGAGGGATCGGCCGGGAGCGGCAATGGGAACTGGGGGGGGGGGGGGGGGAACCGGGAATGGAGGGGAGAAACGGGAATGGGGAGGGGGGGGAACGGGGATTGGAGGGAAACGGGAACCGGGGGAACCGGCCGGTACCGGGAACGGGACCAGGAATGGCGGGGAACGGGAATGGGAACGAGGGGGGAAACGGGAGCGGGAGGGGGGAAACGGGAGAGGGGAGGGAAAAGGGAATAGGAGAGGAGGAGAGGAACGGGAACGGGGGCGTGGGAAACGGGAATGGAGGGGGGGAAGAAACGGGAACGGGGGCGGGGGCGCCGGAACGGGGGCAACGGGAATGGGGGGGTGGGGAACGGGACGGGAACGGGAACGGCGAGCACCGGAACGGTGCGGGGGGAAACGAGAATGGGGGGGGGGGGGGAACGGGTAAACGGGAATAGGAGGGAACGGGAACGCGGATTTGGGGGGGTCACGATAATGGAGGGTGTCAGGAGAATTGGGGGGAGCACGGGAACGGGAGGGAAAACGGGAGGGACACCGGAACCGGGGGGGGGAGGGGGACATGGGAACGGGGCGGTCGCAGGGATTGGGGGGTCAGGGGGATTTGGGGGTCACGGGGATTTTGGGGGGGGTCACTGGAATTGGGGTGTCCATCCCTGCGCTGAGCTGTGCCCGGGCTCTGCAGGGAATGAGATTCCCCCCCCCCCCCATTTCCCACAATTTTTTGGGGGAATTTTGGGGTTCCCAAATCCCCTCCTCACCCCCCTAACCCCCCTTTCCCCCCACACCCAGGGATTTTCCACATCTGCTCCGCTTCCAAGGACCCCTCCCCGGAGAGCTCCGAAGTTGGGGGGTCCTGAGGGGATCCCTGTCCCCGCCCCTCAATTTTGGGGTCCCCCGGGTGTTCTCAGCTGGGTCTGGCCTCTGCTGATCCCCCCCCCCCCCCCATTCCCGTTCCCGGTTTTTCCCAAATTTCCCAATTTTTGCTGTGTCAATAAACGCCCCCCCCCCCCCCAACTCCCATTGGGTTTCCTTGGGGGAAATTCGGGGATCCCAAAACTTTTGGGGGTGTCGGTGACGGCCCCCAGGTGCGGGAAGGAACTGGGATATACTGGGAGGGGGGGAATGGGAAGGATTGGGGGGGCACTGGGAGCACTGGGACATCCATGGAGGATTACTGGGAGCACTGGGAGGGGACAGGAATGGACTGGGGGGGGGGGATACGAGGGTCACTGGGGGCACTGGGAGGTCCATGGGGGTCACTGGGAACACTGGGAGAGCCACGGAGGGCACTGGGAGTACTGGGAGGGAGCACCGGGGGTGCCATCAGGGGTACTGGGAGTACTGGGAGGGCACTGGGAGCGCTGGGAATGTCATGGGGGGGTCACTGGGAAGTCCATTGGGGGTTACTGGGTGGACTGGGAGATCTGTGGGGGACACTGGGAGGTCCGTGGAGTGCACTGGGAGTGCTGGGGGAGCCATGGAGGGCACTGGGAGGGGGCACTGGGAGGGAACACTGGCAGGTTACTGGGAGCACTGGGAGGGAACACTGGCAGGTTACTGGGAGCACTGGGAGCGCTCCCAGCCCCGCCGCTCCCCCCGCCGGGTGTGGCCCCACCGCTCCCCCCGCGGCCATCGCCGCTTTAAGGCCGCGCCCTCGGCCCCGCCCCCGGCCGGACCTGCCGGACCGGTCCGGCCCCCGCCCCCCCTGCCCCGCCCCGCCAGGCCCCGCCCCCCGAGCCCCGCCCCGCCCCGCCCCTGCCCCGGTACCGTCCCGCAGCCGAGCAGCACCGGCCCCTCCGCCGCCACCGGCCCGGCTCGGCCCCGGTCCCGCCCGGTCCGGCCCGGCTCAGCCCGGAGCGCCTCGGTGCGTCCCGGTGCGTCCCGGTACTGCCCGGAGGGAGCCGCCGAGGCCGTGCCCGGTTGTCCCGGCGCTGTCCCGGCGCTGTCCCGGCGGTGCCGGTGGGGCCCGCTCCGGTCCGGATGGTGCTGCCCGGGCCCCGAGCGGCGCCGTGAGCCCGGAGCGCTCCGCATGGAGCCCCGCGGGATGCCCGGGGCGCCCGTGCTCCTGCTCGGCTTCCTGCTCGCCGTCACCGGTAAGGGCCACGGGACACCGGCGCTTGCACCGGCACCGGGATAAAGCCGGGATAAAGCCGGGATAAAACCGGGATAAGGACCGGGAGCGGCTGCGAGGGGTCCCGGGAGCGGGAGCGCTTCCCACGGTTCTCCCCGACCGGCACCGGGGCTCGGGGGTACCGGGGGGCACCGGCAGCTCCCGGAGGGGCCGAACCGGGACCGGGACCGGGATGGGGTGGGGGGAGAGGAACCGGGGATCCCACGGAGCGGGGGTTGAGGTGAAACCGGGAGCGGCGGGGGCGCGCGCAGGTGTGCGCGCACACGCGTGTGTGCAGGTGCGCGCGTGTGTGTGTGTGTGTGTACGTGGGAGCGCTCGCGTGTGCACCTGCGGCCCCGCGTGTCCGTGTGTCCGTGATTGGGGGGATGATGATGATGATGATGATGATGGGGTGCGGGGGGAGCAGCGCCTCGGGCGCTTCACACGCGTGTGCGCGCACACCTGCGCGCGTGCCCGTGCGTGCGCACCTGCGCCTCTGCGTGGGCTCCGCTCCCCCCCCCCCTCCCCAGGGCACGCGGACCCGTTTGGGGACATCCGAGGTTGTGGGGGGGGGGACGACAAACCGTGGGAACGGCGACACCACCGGGATGGCCCCGGGGGGGGGTCCCTGTTCTGCCCCGCCCCCCCCCATCTGTGCCTCAGTTTCCCCTGGGTACGCGTGGGAACGAGCTGGGGACCACCAAAGGGCGCTGAGCCCTCCCACCCCCCACGCGAGATCCGCACGCTGTGGGGGGGCTCGAGGGGGTCCCCGCACCTTCCTCGGTGCCTTGCGGGGGCGTGGGGCGCACACGCGTGTGCAAGGCGTTCCCACGAGTGTGCAAGGCGTTCCCACGAGTGTGCAAGGCGTTCCCACGCGCTTGCGAGCGATTTTTTTGGATTTTGGGATTGGGGGCCGGGGGTCCCTCCACTCGTGTCCCCCCAATCTCGGGGTGCGGGGACCGAGGGTGGCCCCGCACGTGCGCGCGCGTCCCCGTGGGAAAAACCGCCTTGAGCGCCTCCCCCCTCCCCCAATCGGGGCTCGACCCCCGTTGGAATTTGGGGGACCCCCCCCCAACCCCCGAGACCCCCCGGGACCCCCCCACGGCCGCTGCCGGGGCCGGTTTTGGGCTCCCCCCCCCGCCCGGCGGGGCGTGGGGGCAGCGGGGCCGGTTCTGCCGGTTCCCCGCGCCCGTTCCCACGCGCTCGGGCCCCGCTGGGTGGGGACGCCCCGAGGGGGGGAACCTCCCCACGGAACCCCAGAACGGTCCCACGGCCGCGGGGACCCCCGCGGGAACCCCCAGGACCGCTCACGGGACCCCCCCAATCCCACCCCGAGCTCCCCGTTCGCTCTGCAGCGCGGCGGCGCTTGGGGAAACTGAGGCACGTGGAGGCTGCGAGGGGTGATTAATGAAAGGCTTAATGAGTCTGGGGTCCTCGGGGGGTTTAGGGGGTGGGGGGCGTTTGGGGGAGCCCCCGGGGGGGCTCGGCGGGGGCGGCAGAGCGGGATCCGTCCCGGCCGGTTGGGCTGGACGGGCCGGCCCGGCCGCTTCTGGCGGCGGCGGCGGGGCGGGACACGCCCCCCCAAAACTGCGGACACGCCCCCTCGTCCCGGACACGCCCACTGCCAAAAATGCACCCCCAAAAATGCACCTAACCCCCACACCAAGGAGATCCCAAAATCCTGGACCCCAAACTGGAACCTAAAGACTCCTAAATAGCCGCAAATCCTGCACCCCAAAACTGCACCCCAAATTCTCAACCACAATCCTGCACCCCAAATCCTGCATCCCAAAACTGGACCCCAAATCTGCGCCCCAAACCTTGTCCTCAAATCCCGCACCTCACATTCTGCACCCCAAACCTTCACCCCAAATTCTACACCACAAAACTGCACCCCAAACTTGGATCTAAAGGCACCTTTAGAGCCCCAAACCCCGCACCCCAAAATCTCAACCACAATCCTGCACCCCAAATCCTCCACCCCACATTCTGCACCCCAAATTCTCATCCACAATCCCGCACCCCAAATCTGCACCTCAAATGCTGCACCCCAAACTCGAACCCAAAGGCTCCTAATGAGCCCCAAATCCTGCACCCCACATTCTGCACCCCAAACCTTCACCCCAAATTCTCAACCACCATCCTGCCCCCAAAAACCTCAGCCTGTCCCCAAAACTGCACCCCAAAAATGCACCTCAAATCCCCTGATAGCACCCTAAAACTGCACCCCCAATCCTGCACCCCAAATCTTGGACCTCCAAACTGCACCCCACATTCTGTACGCCAAATTCTCAACCCCAAACCTGCCCCCCAAATCCTCAGCCTGTCCCCAAAACTGCACCCCAAATCTCTGCCTCAAATCCTTCAATAGCCCCCCCAAATCCGGCACCTCAAATCCAGCACCCCAAATCTGCACCCCAAATCCTGAACCCCAAAACTGCCCCAAAACCCTAAGGCAGCCCCCGGCACCCTCACCCCAAATCCTGTACCCCAAACCTGCAGCTCAAATCCGCACCCCCAATCTGCACCCCAAAGCCCAGCCAGCCCCCCAAACTGAACCCCAAACCCTGCAGGTGTGCCCAGGTGTGCCCAAGCCCTGTGTGAGTGTGCCCAGGTGTGTGTGAGTGTGCCCAGCTGTGCCCAAGCCCTGTGCAGGTGTGCCCAGATGTGCTCTCACACACCTGGAATCCCCCCAGGTGCCCACAGGTGGTGACACAAGGGCCACCCTGAGGTCCCCGTGTGTCCCCGCGGGTGGAGGTGCCACATCCCTGTGCCCGTGCTCAGTGCCACACCTGGTGACACTCAGGTGTCCCTCCGTGTCCCCGCAGGTGGTGGCCGCATGGAGGTGCCTGTACCCACACTGAGATGTCCCAGGTGTCACTTAGGTGTCACAGGTGTCCCCCAGGTGTCACTCAGGTGTCCCAGGTGCCACACTCAGGTGTCACAGGTGTCCCCCACCCCGTCCTACAGGTGGTGGCCGCGTGGAGGTGCCTGTACCCACACTCAGATGTTACAGGTGTCACACTCAGGTGTCCCTCAGGTATCCCAGGTGTCCCCCTGTGTGTCCCACAGGTGGCAGCCGCGTGGAGATGCCTGTACCCACACTCAGGTGTCCCTTAGGTGTCACAGGTGTCACTCAGGTGTCCCCATGTCCCCACAGGCAGCGGCCGGGTGGAGGTGCCTCTACCTGCACACAGGGGTTTAATACACAGATGTCACGCTCAGGTGTCACTCAGGTGTCCCAGGTGCCACATTCAGGTGTCACTCAGGTGTCACAGGTGTCCCCCCATGTCCCTGCAGGTGGTGGCCGCGTGGAGGTGCCTGTACCCACACTCAGGTGTCCCCCAGGTGTCCCCCAGGTGTCACTCAGGTGTCCCCCCATGTGTCCCCACAGGCGGTGGTCGCGTGGAGGTGCCGCGCAGCGTGACGGCCGTGCTGGGCCAGGACGTGGTGCTGCCGTGCCGGTACCGGGCGCAGGAGCAGGAGCAGGTGGTGCAGGTGACGTGGCTGAAGCGCGGCGGCGCGGGCGCGGTGCCCGCCGAGGTGGCCGTGCTGAACCCGCAGCACGGCGAGCACGTGCAGGAGCCCTTCGTGGGCCGTGTGCTGCGCCACGGGCACGGCGACCTCGGCGACGGCGCCATCGTGCTGCGCAACGCCGTGCAGGGCGACGAGGGCGACTACGAGTGCCACCTGATCACCTTCCCCATGGGCAACTTCGAGGGGCGCCTCACGCTCAGGGTGCTCGGTGAGCAGGGGACAGGGGGACGCAGGGGCAGGGAGTGTGGGACATGTGGGGTATGGGGGGCACAGGGGACACAGGGACACAGGGGGAACATGTGGGATGTGGGACAGGTGGGACAGGGATGTGGGGCACAGGGAACATGGGGCATGTGGGACGTGGGGCATGTAGGGCAAGGAACATGGACACAGGGGACATAGGATACATGGGACAGGGATGTGGGGCTTGGGGGACACGGGGGTGACAGGGGACATGTGGGGTATGGGGGGCCCAGGGACACAGGGTACATGGGACAGGGATGGGGGGCATAGGGGACACGGGTGATACATGGAACACAGGACATGGAGGGGACATGGGGCACATGGGACAGGGGACATATGGGACAGAGGATATGGGGTCATGGGCATATAGGGCATAGGGGGCATATAGGTGACATGGGATACGTGGGACATGGGACATGTAGGGCATGTGGGACATAGGGGACATGGGGCACGTGTGGCTGGGGACACAGGGTACATGGGACACAGGGGACATGGGGGGTATGGGGGATGTAGAGGACATGGGGGACATGAAACACAGGACATGAGGGTATGGGACACATGGGACGCATGGGACATGGGGTATGTGGGACAGGGGACATTGGGCACATGGGGATAGGAGATATGGGGCACATGGCGCACATGGAGGGCACAGGGGACACCACGGGCATGGGCAGTTTGGGGACTTTGGGTACACAGAAGGCACTGGGAGCACGATGGGCACCACTGCCATGTGGACACCCCACACACCACCAACACCCCAAGCCCCCAATGACCCCCCAGACCACCACCATCCCCACCATGCCCTAACCACCCTGTCCCCCCATCAGTGCCACCGCTGCCCATCCTGAACCCGGGCCCGCCGCTGGAGGAGGGCCAGGGCCGGACGCTGGCGGCCTCGTGCACGGCCGAGGGCAGCCCGGTGCCGTCGGTGCGCTGGGAGACCGAGGTGCGCGGCACCAACGCCACGCGGCGCTCGGCCCACGCGCGCTCCGCCTCCGTCACCAGCGAGTTCTTCCTGGTGCCCGGGCGCAGCATGAACGGCAAGAGCCTCACCTGCGTGGTGGCACACCCCGGCCTGCGCCACGAGAAGAGGATCACGCACACGCTCAGCGTCGCCTGTGCGCCAGCGGGCAGTGATGGGGGCGTGGGGGGTGTGGGGGGCATGGGGGACATGGAGGGTGTTGGGGGTGTGGGGGGCATTGGGGACATGGAGGGTGTTGGGGGCATTGAGGGTGATGGGGAGTGTGGGAGGTATTTGGGACATGGAGGGCATTGGGGACATGGGACGTGTTGGGGACATGGGGGACATTGGGGCATTGGGGATGTTGGGGACATGGGGGTCATTTGGGGACATGGGGACTGACAGGAGGACATGGAGGGTGTAGGGGACATTGGGTATGATGGGCATTGGGGACATGGAAGGAGTTGGGGACATGGAGAGCACTGGGGACATGACGGGCATTGGGGACACAGGGAGCACTGGGGACCTGGGGGACCTTGGGGACATGGAGGGCACTGGGGACATGGGGACATGGAGGGCTTTGGGGACATCCTGGGCACAGGGGACATTGGGGACATGGAAATCGTGGGGAACATCGGGGACATTGGGGACACTGGGCAGGTGGAGGGTGTTGGGGACATGGGGCACACAAGTGACATTGGGAGTGTGGGGGACACAGGTGACACTGGGGGATGCTGGCACGAAGGACCTTGGGGACACGGAAGGTGGGACATTGGGCATGGGGAGGGTGAGGGACACAGGTGGACACCGTGGCCATGGGGGGCACAGCGGGGCCGTGGGACCTTGTCCCCTGACTGTCCCCTGGGTGTCCCCTCGGTGTCCCCAGACCTGTCGGATGCGTCGGTGCTGGGCCACACGGCCGAGTGGCAGGAGGGGATGGAGGGGGCGGCGCTGACCTGCCTGGGGGACGGCAACCCCCCCCCGACCTACAACTGGACACGGTGAGGCCACTGTCCCCCCCTGTCACCCCCTGTCACTCATTGTCACTCACTGTCCCCCCCGTCACCTCCTGTCACCTCCCCACAGCCCCCTGCCCTGGGTCCCCTCGCCTGTGTCCCCAGAGCATGGCTGTGTCCCCAGCAGGGTCTGGAGCAGGTTTGTGTCCCTGTGGTGTCCCCTGCCCCAGCTCTGTCCCCACTGTGTCCCCCTGACTGTGTCCCTGCCGTGTCCCTGCCAGTGTCTGTGTCCCCGCTGCCGGTGCTGGTGTCCCCCCTGGCCCTGCTGTGTCCCCCTGTCCCTGCTGTGTCCCCCTGTCCTGGTCACATCCCGAGTCCCTGCCACATCCTCTGTCCCTGCCATGTCCCTGTTGTGTCCTCTTGTCCCTTCCATGTCCCCCTGTCCCTCCTGTGTCCCTCCTGTCCCTGTCACGTCCCTCTGTCCCTGCTATGTCCCTCTTTTCCCTGCCGTGTCCCTGTGCCCATGTCCCTGTGCCCATGTCCCTACCACCTCCCTGCTGTGCTACCCTTGTCCCTTCCATGTCCCCCCTGTCCCTGCCACATCCCCCTGTCCCTCCTGTGTCACATCACCCTGTCCCTTCCGTGTCCCCCTGTCCCTTCCATGTCCCTGTTGTGTCACCCTTGTCTCTTCCACATCCCCCTGTCCCTGTCACATCCCTGTCACTGCCACGTCCCTCTGTCCCTTCCACATCCCCCTGTCCTTGTGCCACGTTCCCCTGTCCCTTCCATGTCCCCCCATCCCTGTCACCTCCCTGTCCCCGCTCCCCACCCCCGTCCTGCCCCCGCCCGTGCCGTGCCGGTGCCGGTGCCGCCGTGGCTGGGCCTGGCAGGGCCTGGCAGTGCCGCGTGCCTGGGCAGGCCCGGCTGGGCGGCACCCGTGGGAACCGGCACGGCGGCTTTGATGGCACCGATGGCACCGCCCGGGCAGGCCGGGGCTGTCACCGGGGGTGTCACCGGGATTGTCACCGGGGGCTATCACTGGGGGCGGTCACCAGGGTTGTCACGAGGAGATGTCACTCAGGGTTGTCATCAGGGTCTGTCACTGTGGCTGTCACCAGGGCCGTCACTGGGGCCGTGACCAGGAGATGTCCCTGGGGCTGTCACTGGGGGCTGTCACAGGGAGATGTCACTGAGGGTTGTTAGCAGGGGCTGTCACTGGGGTTGTCACTGTGGTGGTCACCGGGGCTGTCACCAGGGCTGTTATGGGGTGTCACTGACAGATGTCACCAGGGGTTGTCACCAGGGGCTGTTCCTGGGGTTGTCACCGGAGCTGACACCAGGGGCTGTCACCAGGGCTGTCATGGGGACATGTCACCAGGGCTGTCATGGGGACATGTCACTGGGGTTGTCACCGTGGCTGTCCCTGGGGCTGACACCGAGCTGTCCCCACAGGGTGGATGCGCCGCTGCCCGCGGGTGTCAGGGTCAAGGGGGACACGCTGCTGTTCCAGCGGCCGCTGGCCGTGGCCGACGCCGGTGACTACGTGTGCCGAGTGTCCAACCGGGTGGCCGCCAAGGAGGCCCGGGCCAACGTCAGCATCCGGGGACGCGCCACAGGTGGGGACAGGGACAGGGGGACACCTGGGTGGGCATGGCAGAAGGGAGAGTGTGGTGAGGGGAGTGCTGGGCTTGGTTGCTCCATGTGTCTGTATGTCCATCTGTTTGTCTGTTTATCTGACCATCCACTTATCCATCCATCCATCCATCATCCATCCATCCATCCATCCATCCATCCATCCATCCATCCATCATCTATCCATCCATTATCCATTCATTCATTCATCCATTCATCCACCCATCCCTCTGTCCACTCATCTGTCCATCCATTCATCCACTCATCCACTCACCCATCTGTCCATCCACACATCCATTCATCCACTCATACGCCCATCTGTCCATCTGTCCATCCACACACCGATTCATCCACTCATCCGTCTGTCTGTCCCTCCCTCCTCTGCTCCTCCCACCCTGTGCCCGTCCCACCAAGGTCCATCCCTCTTCCACGCCCGTCCACTCATCGTGTGCTCACCCAGCCCAGCTTTACTCACTGCCTGCTCACACCCGCCCTTCCGTCCACTCATCCACCCTTCCATCCAGTAATCTGTCCTTCTGTCCCCTCATCCGTCCTTCCGTCCACTCATCTGTTCTTCTGTCCACTCCTTCATCCTTCTGTCCACTCCTCCACCCTTCTGTCCACTCACCCGCCCTTCTGTCCACTCACCCGCCCTTCTGTCTGCTCACCCGCCCTTCTGTCTGCTCATCCGTCCTTCCGTCCATTCATCTGTCTTTCCATCCCTTCATCCACCCTCCTGTCCACTCCTCCACCCTTCTGTCCACTCCTCTGTCCTTCCGTCCAGTCACCCACCCTTCCATCCAGTCACCCACCCTTCTGTCCACTCACCCACCCTTCCGTCCAGTCACCCACCCTTCCGTCCACTCATCCGCCCTTCCGCCCACTCACCCACGTGGTCATGCCTCCAGATTCTTGCTTATCCGTCCATCTGTCCATCCATCCCTCTGACATCCATCCCCTCTTGTTGTCCCTCCCCACCCACTGTCCATGGTCTGTCCATCCTCCCACCCCTGGATGTCCCTGTCACTCCATCTGATCCTGGATGCCCCTCCATCCATCTGTGGACACTCTTCTATCCATGGATGGACCTGTCCATCTGTCCATCCATCTGCCTATCCATGGACTTGTCCATCCATGGGTTGTCCATCTGTCCCTCTGACACCTCTCACTGTCCATCCTCACCCACTGGTCACCCACCACCCACCGTCCCACACTACCTTTTGGGGTGTCCCCTGACCCCTTTGGGGTCTCCCCCGTTTTGGGGTGTCCCCTGTCCCCTTTGGGGTGTCCCCCCATTTCAGGGTGCCCCCTAGCCCTTGTGGGGTGTCCCCCCGGTTTGGGCTGTCCCCTGTAGGGTGTCCCCCCATTTCGGGGTGCCCCCTGACCCCCTTGGGTGCCCGCAGAGGACACGGTGCGCCGCGTGGACCTGGTGTCGGCCTCGGTGGTGGTGGTCGGGGTCATCGCCGCCGTCCTGCTCTGCGTCCTCGTCATCGTCGTGGTGGTCATGACCCTGTACCACAAACGCAAAACACAGCGCATCTCCGAGAAGTAGTAAGGGAGGGGACAGGGGGGGACACGAGGGGACACTGGGGGACATGAAGGGGCTTGGGGATATAGAGGGACATGGGGATGTGGGGGACACTGGGGGACATGGATGGACATGCAGACACAGGGGACATGGTGGGACATGGGGACATGGTGGGACATGGTAGGTATGAGGGTGTATGGGGACACAAGGGACATGGGGATGAGAGGGGACATTGGGGACATGGAGGGACATGGGGACACAGGGGACACAAGGGATGTGAAGGACATGTGGATCATAGGGGTACACGGAGGGATGTGGGGACAAAGGTGACATGGGGACATGGATGGACATAGGGGACGCTAGTGGACATGGGGACATGGGGGGACACTGGGGGACACAGGTGCATGGAGGGACATGGGGACATGGAGGGACTTGGGGACACAAGGGACATGGGGGACGTGAAGGACATGGGGGTCATAGGGCTATATGGGGACACATGGGGGGACACTGGGTGACATGGGGACATGGGGGGACATGTGGGGACATTGTGGGGCACAGGTACATGGAGGGACATGGATGGACATAGGGGACATTGGGGGACACGGGAACATGGAGGGACATGGGGACATGAGGGGACGCAGGGACATGGGGACACTGGGCGACATGGAGGGACACGGGGACACAGGGACATGAGGGGATGCAGGGACATGGGGACACAGGGGGACATGGGGGGACAATGGAGGACAGGGGTCAATGGGAGACAGGATGGACACAAGGACATGGAAGATAGAGGTGGACACATGTGGACATGGGATAGACACAGAGGACATGGCAGGACATGAGGGACATGGGGAACACAGCGGGACAAGGGAGGACTGGGAGGACATGAGGGGACACAGGGGACATTGGTGGACACAGGGGGGTGACACAGGGGTACTGAGTGTCCCCCGTGTCCCCAGCGAGGAGGAGCTGACGCTGACCCGGGAAAATTCCATCCGGAGGCTCCACTCCAGCCACAGCAGCGACCCCCGGGCACAGGTGAGGACACGGAAATGGGGGGCACCAGGGGGGCTTGGGGGGCCCGGGGTTGGGGTTTTGGGGAGCTCGGGGTGGGGGTGCAGGGCCTTGGGGTGCCCAAGGAAGGGGGGCTTGGGTTGGGCTGTGGGGTGTCCATGGGGTCAGGCTTTGGGATGTCCATGGAATATCCATGGAATGCCCATGGGGTCAGACTTTGGGGTGTCCATGAAATGTCCATGGGGTGTCCGTGGGGTCAGACTAGGAGATGTCCATGGGGTCTCCATGGAATCAAACTGGGGGATGTCCATGGAGGATCCATGGGGTGTCCATGGGGTCAGGTTTTGCAATGTTCATGGGTTGTCCATGGAACTTCCATGGGGTCAAACTTTGGGGTGTCCATGGGGTGTCCATGGAATCAAACTATGGGGTGTCTATGGAATGTCCATGGAATGTCCATAGGGTGTCCATGGGGTGTCCATGGGGTCAGACTTTGTGCCATCCATGGGGTCTCCATGGAATCAAACTGGGGGATGTCCATGGGGTGTCCATGAGGTGTCCTTGGGGTGTCCATGGGGTGTTCATGGGATCAGACTTTGGTGTGTCCATGGAATGTTCATGGGGTCAGGCTTTGGGATGTCCATGGGGTACCCATGGGATGTCCTTGGGGTCAAACTTTCGGGTGTCCATGGGGTGTCTGGGGGTGTCCTTGGTGTGTCTGGGGATGTCCATTGAATGTCCATGGGGTCAGACTTTGGGGTGTCTGGGGGTGTCCTTGGTGTGTCCGGTGTGTCCTGGGTGCTGACCATCATGTCCCAGCTGGAGGAGACGCTGCAGCTGCGCACGGAGAGTCGCCAGGGCAGCCTGAGGGGGGACAGCCTGCGAGGGGACAGCCTGAGGGGGGACAGCTTGAGAGGGGACAGCCTGCGTGGCACCAGCATCTGCTCCGCCATGGTGAGACACGGGGACACCAGTGGACACAGGGTCACCGTGTTCCTGGGGTGTCCCTGTCCCCTGTGACACTCCTGGCCCCAGTGGAACCCATGTCCCCCACAGTGATGTCCATGTCCCCATGTCCCCATTGGTGTCCCTGTCCATGTCCTTGTTCTGATCATGTCCCCGTGGTGGCCATGTCCCCACTGATCCCTGTGTCCCCATGGTGGCCATGTCCCTGGTGGCACCCATGTTCCTATGAGTGTCTGTGTCCCCTCATGGTGGCCATGTCCCCAGCAGTGCCCACGTCCCCAGGGTCTCCATGTCCCCATTAATGCCATGTCCCCAGCAGTGCCCGTGTCCCCACTGGTCTCATTGGTCCCCATTTGTCCCCACATCCCCATGGACCCCATGTGTCCACAGTGCCCATGTCCCCATTGGTCCCCATGTCCCCACTGGTCATCATGTCCCCACAGTGCCCATGTCCCCATTGGTCCCTATGGTTCCAATGTCCCCATTGGTCCCCATCAGTGTCCATTGGTCCCTGTGTCCCCATCAATGCCATGTCCCCACGGTGTCCATGTCCCCACAGTGCCCATGTCCTCATTGGTACCCATAGTTCCAATGTCCCCATGGTCCCCATGTCCCCACAATGCCCACATCTCCATTGGTCCCCATGTCCCCATGGTGCCCATGTCCCACTGGTCTCATTGGTCCCCATGTCCCCATTGGACCCCATGCCCCCATTGGTCCTCATGGTTCCAATGTCCCCATTGGTCCCCATCAGTGCCCATGTCCCCACTGGTCCCTGTGTTCCCATCAATGCCATGTCCCCATGGTGCCCATGGTTCCCATGTCCCCACTGGTCCTTGTGTCCCCATTTGTCCTCACATCCCCATGATCCCTATGTTCCCATTGGTTCCCACAGTCCCCATGTCCCCATAGTGCCCACAGTCCCCATGTCCCCATTGGACCCCATGTCCCCACCAATCCCCGCCCCACACCCGGTGACACCCCTGACATGTCCCTTGTCCCTTGTCCCCAGAGCGAGGAGCCCGAGGGCCGCAGTTACTCCACGCTCTCCACGGTGCGGGAGATCGAGACGCAGACCGACGTCCCTGTGGTTGTCCCCGCTGTCCCCACGGTGCCACCGGCGCCCGGCGGGAAGGAGCCCAAGGAGGAGGAGGAGGAGGGTGGGGGCGGCGGGGGGGACCCCATCAAGGCGGCCATGACGCACTTTGTGCAGGAGAACGGCATGCTGCAGGCCAAGCCCAGCTCCAACGGCATCTACATCAACGGCCGCGGCCACCTGGTGTGAGCCGGGCCCCGGGGGGACACCAGGGGACACCTGGAGACAGCCAGCCCCCCTCGCACCCGCCCGGCTCTGTCCCCACTGCTCCTGTCCGTGGGTATCACCTCCCTGCTGGTGTGGGGTCAAGGATGGACTTCAGTCCCCTGGTGTCACCTCCCTGCTGGTGTGGGGCTGGGGACAAGGACAATGTCCCAGGACTGTCACCTCCCTGCTGGTGTGGGGTCAAGGATGGACTCTGGTCCTTGGTGTCACCTCCCTGCTGCTGTGGGGACAAGGACAGTGCCCCAGGACTGTGTCACCTCCCTGCTGCTGTGGGGTCAAGGATGGACTCTGGTCCCCAAGTGTCACCTCCCTGGCGTGGGGTCAAGGATGGACTTCAGTCCCCCGGTGTCACCTCCCTGTTGGTGTCACTTCCCTGCTGTGTCACCTCCCTGCTGGCACATGGAGTTGGGGACAAGGACAGTGCCCCAGGACTGGCTGTGGTCCCCAGGTGTCACCTCCCTGCTGGTGTGGGGACAAGATGGACTCTGGTCCCCAAATGTCACCTCCCTGCTGGTGTGGGGTCAAGGATGGACTCTGGTCCCCAAGTGTCACCTCCCTGCTGGCACATGGAGTTGGGGACACCACCAAGCCCCAGGAGATTCTTCGGTCCCCAAGTGTCACCTTGCTGCTGGCACAGGCTTGGGGACACCACCAAGGAGCTCAAGGACGTTCTCCAGTCCCCCAAGTGCCACCTTCCTGCTTCAGAGATGGACTCTGGTCCCCAAGTGCCACCTCCCTGCCGTCACAGGCTTGGGGACGAGCCCCAGGACAAGCTCCTGTCCCCAGGTGTCCCCTCCCTGTTGGTGTGGGGTCAAGGATGGACTCTGGTCCCCAAGTGCCACCTCCCTGCCATCACAGGATTGGGGACAAGCTCCTGTCCCCAGGTGCCACCTCTCTGCTGTCACAGCCTTGGGGACACCACCAAGTCCAGGACAAGCTCCTGTCCCCAGGTGCCACCAACCAGGGCCTGGGGACACTTGTGGTGACAGGGACACTTGTGGTGACACTGGGGACTCCCAGGACCCTCCAAACTCCCCAGGACCAGGAGCCCCCGTGTCCCCCCCAAACCTGGGTGGCACTGGGGACAGCCGTGTCCCCTCTCCCATGGATTGGTGGCACTGGAGACAGCCGTGTCCCCTTTCCCATGGATTGGTGGCACTGGGGACAGCCGTGTCCCCTCTCCCATGGGTTGGTGGTACTGGGGACAGCCGTGTCCCCTCTCCTATGGGTTGGTGGCACTGGGGACAGCCGTGTCCCCTCCCCCCCGGGTGGGGGAGGGGCTGTACAGCCGTGTATAGACCCTGTAAATAAAGGACCCGCGGGACTGGGACCGGTGTGACACCTTGGGGACAATGGGGACACGGGAGGGACACCAAGTCACATGAGTGACAGGGGTAATGTGGGTGACATGGGGGTGACAAGGGGATGGCATGGGTGACATGGTGACATGGGGGTGACACTGAGACATGGGTGACATGGGTAATGTGGGTGACATGGGGGTGATATGGGAGTGGCACTGAGACAGGCGGGTGACATGGTAACACACAGGTGACATGGGGGTGACACGGTGACCTGGGGGTGACACTGACACATGCAAGTGACATGGGGATGCCATGGGTGACACGGTGACATGTGGGTGACACTGAGACACGCGAGTGACACAGATAACATGGGTGACACGGGGGTAACATGGCAGTGACACTGAGAAACACGGATGACACAGTAACACACAGGTGACACGAGGGTGACACAGGTGTGGCCTGGTGAAGTGGCCGGGGTGGGGCTGGGGGTGCAGGTGAGCTGGTGGGGGGGCAGGGGAGTGTGCAAGGGGGCGTGCAAGGATGTCCCCGGGTGTGCCCAGATGTCCCCAAGTGTCCCCAGGTGTGGTCAAATGCCCCCAGATGTGCCTGAGTGATGCCAGGTGTGTCACGCACATTGACCTGTCCCTGTCCCCAGGGTGTGTCCCTTGCACACTCAGGTGTCCCCAGGGTGTGTTCCTGGCACACTCCCATGTCCCCAGGCCTGTCCCTCGCACACTCCCACATCCCCCGTCCCCAGGGCATGCTCCTTGCACACTCAAGTGTCCCCAGGCTGTGTCCCTCACACACTCAGGTGTCCCTTGCACACTCAGGTGTCCCCAGGCCGTGTCCCTCACATCCTCAGGTGTCTCCAGGCCATGTACCTCACACACTCAGGTGTCCCCAGGCCTGTCCCTCACACACTCAGGTGTCCCCAGGTGGGTCCCTCACACACTCAGGTGTCCCCAGGCCGTGTCCCTCACACACTCAGGTGTCCCTTGTGCACTCAGGTGTCCCCAGGGTGTGTCCCTCACACACTCAGGTGTCCCCAGGCCATGTCCCTCACACACTCAGGTGTCCCCAGGCCATGTCCCTCACACACTTAGGTGTCCCTCACACACCCAGGTGTCCCCAGGGTGGGTCCCTCACACCCTCAGGTGTCCCCAGGCTGTGTCCCTCACACACTCAGGTGTCCCCAGGCCGTGTCCCTCACACACTCAGGTGTCCCCAGGCAGTGTCCCTCACACACTTAGGTGTCCCTCACACACTCAGGTGTCCCCAGGCCATGTCCCTCACACACTCAGGTGTCCCTCACACACCCAGGTGTCCCCAGGCTGTGTCCCTAACACACTCAGGTGTCCCTCACACACCCAGGTGTCCCCAGGCTGTGTCCCTCACACACTCAGGTGTCCCTCACACACCCAGGTGTCCCCAGGGTGGGTCCCTCACACACTCAGGTGTCCCCAGGCTGTGTCCCTCACACACTCACACCTCCCCTGTCCCCAGGGCGTGCCCCTTGCACACGCGTGTGCGCAGGCGTCCCCGCCCTCGCTGTGGTTTCGCTGTGGCCGCGGGGAGCAGGAAGCGCCTCGAGCGCGGCCTCTGCCTTCCTGCCACCCCCGCGGGGACAGCGCCGGGACCCCCCTGGCGTGGCCCCCGCGCCCCCGGCCGTGTCCCCCGCGCTGTCCCCGGCGCTGTCCCCGTGTCCCCATGTCCCTGGCGCTCAAGGCCCGGCAGCGGGCGAGGCGCAAGGGCGGCTCCCGGGAGCGCCTCTTCGGCTGCGACCTCCAGGAGCATCTCCAGCGCTCGGGGCAGGACGGTGAGTGCCACCACCCTCCCCGAGCCCCCCAGGGGACAGCAGGGCCACCAGGGCCACCGAGGGAAGTGGGGAAGGGGCCCCCGAGGGGACTCGGAGGGGACTTGCGCCACCCGTTGCGTCACCGGGGCTCCAGGAAGCGTCGCGGCCACCGAGGCTCGGCCGGGATTTGGGGGGGTTGGAGCTCGCTGGGGCTGCAATCTCAGGGGGGTTGGGCCTGAGGGGTGGAGGGGTCTGGGCCTTGGGGTTGGTGGCTTCATCCTTTGGGATTTGGTGGCTTCATCCTTTGGGATTTGGTGGCCTCGTTCCTTGGGATTTGGTGACTTCATCCTTTGGGATTTGGTGGCTTCATCCCTGTGGATTTGGTGGCTTCATCCCCGTGGATTTGGTGGCTCCATCCTTTGGGATTTGATGGCTCCATCCTTTGGGATTTGGTGGCCCTGTTCCTTGGGATTTGGTGGCTCCATCTTTTGGGATTTGGTGGCCGTGTTCCTCGGGATTTGGTGGCCTCATCCCCGTGGGGTTGGTGGCTCCATCCTTTGGAATTTGGCGGCTCCATCCTTTGGGATTTGGTGAGCCTGTTCCTTGGGATTTGGTGACTCTATCCTTCTGGAGTTGGTGGCTCCATCCTTTGGAATGTGGTGAACTCATCCCGGTGGAATTGGTGTCCTCATTTCTTGGGATTTGGTGGCCTCATCCCAGTGGAGTTGGTGGCTCCATCCTTTGGGATTTGGTGGCCTCATCCCAGTGGCGTTGGTGGCTCCATCCTTTGGGATTTGGTGGCCCTATCCCTCGGGAACCAGTGGCTCTGTGGGATCAGGGATCACTGGGATCCCGTGGGATTTGGGATCAGTGGGATCCTGTGGGATGGAGCTCACTCAGACCCTGTGGGATCGGGGATCACTGGGATCATGTGTGATGGGGATGACTGGGATGGGATCCCACGGGATGGGGCTCAGTGGGGTCCCATGGGATCGGGCTCACCGGGACCCCTCGGGGCCGGGCCGGGCCCCGCAGTGCCGCAGGTGCTCCGGAGCTGCACGGAGTTCGTGGAGCAGCACGGGGTGGTCGATGGCATCTACCGCCTGTCCGGGGTGTCCTCCAACACACAGCGGCTGCGGTCAGCGGGACCGGGATTGGGACGGGATTGGGATAGGATTGGAGATGGGGATGGGATTGGGATGGGATTGGGATGGGATGGGACTGGGATCGGGACTGGGGATGGGACTGGGGACAGGATGGGATTGGGATGGGATCAATGGGATGGGATTGATTGGATCAATGGGGTGGAATCAATGGGATCAATGGGATGGGATTGATGGGATGAGGATGGGGCTGGGGATGGGGGTAGATTGGGATGGGATGGATCAGGATTGGGGCAGGAATAGGGACAGGAACAGGGATGGGAAGGGATCAGGATCAGAGACTGGGGCAGGAATGGGGACGGAGCAGGGATGGGGTTCGGGATCAGGATGGAGCAGGAATCGGGCCGGGAATGGGGAGGGATTGAGGTGGGACTGGGATCAGGTGAGAACAGGGTGGGATTGGGACAGAGGCGGATTGGGGGGATCAGGATTGGGATGAGAACGGGGCTGGGAATGGGGATGGGGCAGAGGTCGGGATTGGGATGGGATCAATGGGATGGGGGCGGAGTCTGGAGGATGCCGGGACTGAGAGGGAGGGAGGGGACAGGAATGGGATGAGAAAAGGTGGAAGCAGGGATGGGACGGGACTCAGGCTGACACCTCCCCGGCCCCTTCCCTTCCCCCATCCCGCTCCAACCCCTCTTCCCCCGCTCCTTTCCTTCCCTTTTTCCCTCTTTATTGGCTTTGGGGTTTTCCCTGCCCGTTCTCTTTCACTTTCCCCGGGACAGTTTTTCCCTCCTCTGCTTCCTCCGCTGAGGGCTTTTCTCCCCTGTTCCTGGGGGAACCCAGAATTGCCCAGACCCCGATCCCATATTCCCATATCCCCAAATCCCAAACCCCAATCTCCAATCCCAAACCCCAGGCAGGAGTCTGAGGTGCAGCACAGCCTGGATCCCAAACCCCAATCCCAAAACCCAAATCTCAGATCCCAAACCCCAAACCACAAATCCCAATCCCAGGCAGGAATTTGAGGCGCAGCACAGTCTGGACCCCAGTCCCATATCCCAATTCTGAAAGCCCAAATTCCAAACCCCAAATCCCAAATTCCAAATCCCAATCCCATATCCCCAATCCCAAACCCCAAAACCCCAATCCCCAAATCCCAAACCTCAGACAGGAGTTCGAGGCACAGCGCAGCCCAGACCCCAGTCCCCATTCCCAAACCCCAAATCCCAATCCCAATCCCAAATCCCAATCCCAAATCCCAAACCCCAATCCAAATCCCAATCCCAAATCCCCAAATCCCAATCTCAGGCAGGAGTTTGAGGCACAGCACAGCCCTGACCCCAGTCCCAGTCCTAAACCCCAATCCTCACAAACCCTAAACTCCAAACCCTAAATCCCAATCCCTGTCAGCAGTTTGGGGCACAGCACAGTCTGGACCCCAGTCCCATATCCCTATTCTGAAACCCAAAGTTCCGAACCCCAAATCCCAGATTCCAAATCCCAATCTCATATCCCCAATCCCAAACCCCAAAACCCCAAACCCCAAACCATAAATCCCCACCCCAGGCAGGAGTTTGAAGCCCAGTGCAGCCCTGACCCCAAATCCCAAACCCCAAACCCCAAATCCCAAACCCCAAACCCTAAATCCCCACCCCAGGCAGGAGTTTGAGGCGCAGCGCAGCCCAGATCCATATCCCAAACTCCAGACTCCAAACCCCAAACTCCAAACCCTAAATCCCAATCCCTGTCAGGAGTTTGGGGCACAGCACAGCCCTGACCCCAATCCCAAACCCCAAATCCCAAACCCCAAACCCCAAATCCCCACCCCAGGCAGGAGTTTGAAGCCCAGCGCAGCCCTGACCCCAAATCCCAAACCCCAAACCCCAAATCCCAAACCCCAAACCCCAAACCCTAAATCCCCACCCCAGGACAGAGTTTGAAGCCCAGCGCAGCCCGGACCTGTCGCGGGACATTTACCTGCAGGACGTTCACTGCGTCAGCTCCCTGTGCAAGGCCTACTGCCGCGAGCTGCCCAACCCCCTGCTCACCTACCAGCTCTACGACAAGTTCGCCGTGAGTCCCTGATGTCCCCAGATGTCCCCAGAGTGTCCCCAGGGTGGCGGGCGGCCCTGTCACCGCGCTGTCACCGCGCTGTGCCCGCAGGATGCGGTGGCCATCCAGATGGAGGAGGCGCGGCTGGTGAAGATCAAGGAGGTGCTCAAGGAGCTGCCGGCGCCTCACTACAGGTGAAGGGGGTTGGGGACATCCCCAGCAGTGTCCCCTGGGCGGTGTCACTGTGTCCCCTGCGGTGGCGCTGAGGTGTGGCACTGCCGTGGCAGGACGCTGGAGTTCCTGATGCGGCACCTGCTGCGCATGGCGGCGCACAGCGGGCGCACCAACATGCACGCCAGGAACCTGGCCATCGTCTGGGCGCCCAACCTGCTGCGGTGAGGGACACCTGGCACTGGCACTGTCACTGTCACCTGTAACTGTCAGCCCTGTCACCCTCAGCCCTGTCACTGTTACCTGTTGCTGTCACCTGTGACACCTGGCACTGGCACTGTCACTGTCACCTGTAACTGTCAGCCCTGTCACCCTCAGCCCTGTCACTGTCACTGTCAATCGGGTCACTACCAGCTCTGTAACTGTCAGCTCTGTCACCCGCAGTCCTGTCACACTCAGCCCTGTCACTGTTACCTGTTGCTGTCACTGTCACCGTCAGTCCAGTCACTTGTCCCCTGTCACTGCCAGCCCCGTCACTGTCACCCCTGCCAGCCCTGTCACACTCAGTCCTGTCACATCCCTGTCACTGTCACCTGCCACCATCACACTCAGCCCTGTCCCCCTCATCTCCATCACACTCAGCCTTGTCACCCTCAGCCCTGTCACACACAGTCCTGTCACTGTCACCCCTGTCACCCTCAGCCCCATCACCCCCATCCCTGTCACACTCATCCCTGTCACACTCATCCCCGTCACCCTCAGCCCTGTCAATGTCACTCCTGTCACCCTCAGCCCCATCACCCTTTATCCCTCATGTCCCCTGATGTCCCCTCACCCTGGGCTGTCCCCACTGTCCCCTCACCCCATGGTGACCCCACTGTCCCTGCTGTTCCCACTGTCCCTTCACTCTGCTGTCCCTTCAGCCCGTGGTGACCCTGCTGCCCCTGCTGTCCCCACTGTCCCCTTATCCCCAGTGACCCCACTGTCCCCACTGTCCCTTCACCCCCAGTGACCCTGCTGTCCCCGCTGTCCCCTCACCCCATGGTGACCCCGTGGTGACCCCGCTGTCCCTGCTGTGCCCAGCTCGAGGGACATCGAGGCCTCGGGGTTCAACGGCACGGCGGCGTTCATGGAGGTGCGCGTGCAGTCCATCGTGGTGGAGTTCATCCTCACACACGTGGAGCAGCTCTTCGGGGACGCGCCGCTCTCAGGCAGGGACACCGCGGGGACACTGGGGGACAGCGCGGGGACACTGCGGGATATTGTGGGGACACTGCGGGATATTGTGGGGACACTGTGGGATATTGTGGGGACACCGCAGGGACAGCGTGGGGACACTGTGGGATATCGTGGGGACACCAGGGGACAGAGCGGGGACACTGTGGGATATCGTGGGGACACTGCGGGGACAGCACAGGGACACTGCAGGGACACTGTGGGATATCGGAGGGACACTGCAGGGACACCGTGGGGACACTGTGGGGACAGCGCGGGGACACTGTGGGATATCGGGGGGACACTGCAGGGACACCGCGGGGACACCGGGGGACAGCACGGGGACACTGTGGGATATCGTGGGGACACCA
This sequence comes from Zonotrichia albicollis, assembly GCF_047830755.1. Lineage (NCBI taxonomy): Eukaryota > Metazoa > Chordata > Aves > Passeriformes > Passerellidae > Zonotrichia > Zonotrichia albicollis. The sequence continues at coordinate 4,690,756 of NC_133848.1, read as the reverse complement.
GGGGAACATTGGGGAGACACTGCAGGGACTCTGTGGGATATTGGGGGACACTGCAGGGATATCAGGGGGACACTGTGGGGACAGCGAGGGGATAACAGGGGGACAGTGAGGGGACAGTGAGGGGACACTGTTGGGACAGCGGAGGGACACTGCAGGGACACCATGGGGACACCACAGGAACACTGCGGAGACAGCGGGGGGACACTGCAGGGACACTGTGGGGACATTGGGGGGATACTGGGGGGACACTATGGGGACAGCGGGGGACACCGTGGGGACACTGCAGGGGAACATCAGAGGGACATCATGGGGACACCATGGGGACGTTGAGGGGACACCATGGGGACATTGGGGGGGCATCAGAGGCACACTGTGAGGACATTGGGAGGACACTGTGGGGACACCATGGGGACACTATGGGGACATTGAAGGGGACACTGGTTTGGGGGTCTCCAGGTGGAAAATCCCCCCTGACCTTGGATGGGGGTCCCAAGGGGACATTGGGGGTCCCAGGGGACATTACCACCCCACTTTTGGGGGTCTCCAAGGTGAAGTTGAGTTGACACTGTCACACTTTGGGTCCCTGAGGTGACATTGTCACCTTTGGGGTCCCAGGTGGGGACAGTCCCCGTCGCTCGCTGCTCCTGCCCGGGGCTGTCCCCCCCCTGCACGTCCCAGCTGTGCTGAGCCAGGGCGACGGCCCCCCCCAGATGCGGCCCTACCACACCATCATCGAGCTCAGCGAGCACAGGTACGGCCACCGGGGACACCTGGGCACAGGTGACACCCCCAACCCACCCCGGGGACCCCCAGGGACCCCCAAACCCCGAGCCTGGCTCAGGTGGTCCCAACTCACCGTGACCCAGGTGCCCCCAGGTGTGTCCAGGTGCCCCCAGGTGTCCCTCCAGGTGTGCTCAGAAGTCCCTCCAGTTGTGCCCAGGTGTATGCCAGGTGTCCCCAGGTGTATGCCAGGTGTGTCCAGGTGTATCTCAGGTGCTCCCAGATGTGCCCAGGTGTATCCCAGGTGTGCCCAGGTGTCCCCCAGCTATCCCCAGGTGTGCTCAGGTGTCCCCCAGTTATCCCCAGGTGCCCCCAGGTGTGCCCAGGTATATCCCAGGTGTGCCCAGGTATAGCCCAGGTGCCCCCAGGTGCCCCCAGGTGTGCCCAGGTGTGCCCAGGTGTATCCCAGGTGCCCCCAGGCATGCCCAGGTGTATCCAGGTGTGCCCAGGTATATCCCAGGTAACCCTCAGATGTATTCCTGGTGCCCCCAGGTGCCCCCAGGTGTGCCCAGGTGTGCCCAGATGTGCCCAGGTGCATCCCAGGTCTCCCCAGATGTGCCCAGGTGTATCCCAGGCATGCCCAGGTGTATCCCAGGTGTTCCCAGGTGCCCCCAGGTGTACACAGATGTATTCCAGGTGTATCCCAGGTGCCCCCAGGTGTGCCCAGGTGTGCCCAGGTGCACCCAGGTGTGCCCAGGTGTGCCCAGGTGTATCCCAGGTGTCCCCACAGGAGCAAGGGCTCCCTCAAGGCCAAGAAGTGGAGATCCATCTTCAACCTGGGCCGCTCCGGGCACGAGGCCAAGCGGAAATCGGGGAAGGCGGAGGAAAAAGGTGGGAATTTGGGGGAACCCATGGACTAGGGGGGGGTTATCCCCAAATCCCCCCCAAAATCCCCCAAAATCCCCCCAAAATCCCCCAAATCCCCTTCTCCCACCCCATTCCCAGAGAAGTGTGGGAAGGTCACTCTGCGGCCAGCCAAGAGCATGGACTCGCTCAGCTCCGGCCCCTCCGGACCGTCCGGTAAGGGGGGACCTCTGTCCCCTTGGAAATGTCCCTCTGTCCCCAGGGATTGTCCCTCTGTCCCCTTGGAAATGTCCCTCTGTCCCCTTGGGATTATCCCTCTGTCCCCTTGGGATTATCCCTCTGTCTCCTTGGGATTGTCCCTCCGAACTCTGACCCCTTGGGATTGTCCCTCTGTCCCCTGGGGTTTCTCACTCTAGCCCTTGAGACTGTCCCTTTGTCTCCTTGGGACTGTCCCTCTGTCCCCATTGGGATTGTCCCTCTGTCCCCATGAGATTGTCCCTCTGTCCTCTCAGGAATTGCCCCTCTGTCCTCTCAGGAATTGTCCCTCTGTACCCTCAGGAATTGTCCCTCCGTCCCCTGGGATTGTCCCTCTGTCACTCGGGATTGTCCCTCCGACTCCTCAGATCTCCACACCCTGTGATCCCCCCATAACCCGGGATCCCCCTGTTACCCCCGGGACCCCCACTTCCCTTGACTCCCCCGCACCCCGCATCCCCCCACACCCCGGGACCCCCGGGACCCCCGGGACCCCCGGTACCCCCGGTACCCCCGGCCCCGTTCCGGACCCGTTCCCCCGCAGGCCCGGAGGCGGCGCGGCTGCTGCCGAAGCTGTCGGTGAAGCTGCGGCCGCAGCGGCAGCACAGCTCGGACGCGACCCCCGCGGTCCCGGAGCCGCCGCCGGAGCTGGACGAGAGCCTGGAGGAGCCGCTGGAAGCGGCGGCCGAGAGCAGCACCAAGTCGGAGCCCACCACCCCCAAAGCCCCCCGGGCCGGGCCGGGGGTCGGTGGCCGCTCCCGCGCCGAGAAATGCGCGGGGCTGCACATCTCGGGCCCCTACGCGGTCACCGTCCCGCCGCACATCACCTCCAACCTGTCCCGCCTCACCCGCGGGCTCCCGTGCCCCGCGCTGGAACGGGAGCAGAGCCCCGGCAGCGCCCCCGAGCCCGCCCGGGACCCCCGGCCCCGCTCCGGTGAGAGCCCGCGGTGTTGGACCGCCGAGGGACCGCGGGGACACCGGGACTGGGGTGACACCGGGATTAGGGGGACACTGGGATAGAGGGGATACCGGGATTAGAGGGGACACTGGGATTGGGGGGACACCGGGACTGGGGTGACACTGGGATTGGGGGGACACCGGGAAAGAGGGGATACCGGGACTGGGGTGACACTGGGATTGGGGGGACACCGGGAAAGAGGGGATACCGGGATTAGAGGGGACACCAGGACTGAGGTGACACTGGAATTAGAGGGACCACGGGATTAGGGGGACACCGGGATTAGGGGACACTGGGATTGGAGGGACACTGGAATTGGGGAAACACTGAGATAGAGGGAGCACTGAGATCGGGGGACATTGGGATAGAGGGGACACTGTGATCGGGAGACACTGGGATCAGGGGACACCGGGACTGGGGGGCACATCAGGATCAGGGGGACACTGGGATAAGGGGGACACCAGGATAGAGGGGACACCAGGGTGAGTGGGATATCGGGATTGGGGGACACCGGGATCAGAGGGACACCGGGACTGGGGGACACTGGGATTAGAGGGACATCAGGATCAGGGGGGACACCGGAATAGAGGGGACACTGGGACTGGAGGACACTGGTACTGGGGGGACATCGGGATCAAGTTTGACACCGGTATCGGGGGAACACCGGGATTGGAGGGACATTGGAATAGAGGGGACACTGGGATCTGGGAAATCGGGATAGAGGGGACACCGGGATCAGGGGGATGCCAGGATAGAGGGGACATCAGAACAGAGGGGACAGCGAGATTGGGGGACCCTGGGATGGAGTGGGACACCAGAATAAGGGGGACACCGGGGTCGGGGGGACAACGGAATAGAGGGGACACCAGGATTAGGGGGACACTGGGGTCTGGGAAATCGGGATAGAGGGGACACTGGGATCAGGGGAACAGCGGGATTAGGGGGACACCGGGATTAGGGGGACACCGGGATTGGGGGACACCGGGATTGGGGGACATCGGAATAGAAGGGACAGCGGGATTGAGGGACACCAGGATTGGGAAACACCAGGATTGGAGGGCCTCCAGAATTGGCAGAACACTGGGATCAGGAGGACACCGGGATCAGAGGGACACCGGGACTGGGGGACACCGGGATCGGGTGGGTGCCGGTACCGAGCGCTCCCGGCTCTCCCGCAGAAGATGCGGAGCAGAGCCGGCTCTCCCTGGAGCTCCGCGACTCCTTCGCCTTCCTGGACGGCCCCGAGACGTGGCTGGAGGGCGGCGGTGACATGGAAGCGGTGCCGCGGAGCCCCGGGATCGAGGACGGGACACCCGGGATCGAGGATGGGACCCTCGGGATCGAGGAATGGATCCTGGGGATCGAGGACGGGACCCCCGGGATCGGGGATGGGTTCCCGGCCGTGGAGGAGGGGATGGAGAGCGGGTTCATGAACGTGAGCACCCGGCGATTTGGGATTTGGGGATGGGGTGGGATCAGTGGGGTTGGGATGGGATCAATAGGATTGGGGTGGGATCAATGGGATGGGATCAATGGCATAGGATCAATAGGATTGATGGGATCACCGGGATCAATTGAATAGGTAGGATGGGATCAACGGGATTGATGGGATGGGATTGATGGGATCAATGGGATGGGATCAATGGGATCATTGGAATAGATGGGATGGGATCAATGGGATCCATGGGACTGATTGAATGGGATCAATGGGATCAACAGGATCAATGGAATAGATGGAATGGAATCAATGGGATGGGATGGGATCAATGGGATAGGATCAATGGGATCAATGGGATGGGATCAACGGGATCAATGGGATGGGATGGGATGGGATCAATGGGATAGATGGGTTGGGATCAATGGGATCAATGGGATCAATGGGATCAATGGGATAGATGGGTTGGGATCGATGGGATCAATGGGATCAATGGGATCAATGGGATAGATGGGTTTGGATCGATGGGATCGATGGGATCAATGGGATCAATGGGATAGATGGGATGGGATAAATGGGATCAATGGCATGGGATCAATGGGATTGATGGATTGGGATCAACAGGATCAATGGGATGGGATGGGATCGATGGGATCAATGGGATCACTGGGATCAATGGGATCAATGGGATTGATGGATTGGGATCAACAGGATCAATGGCATGGGATGGGATCGATGGGATGGGATAAAGGGGATCAATGGGATAGATGGGTTGGGATCAATGGGATCAATGGGATCACTGGGATCAATGGGATAGATGGGTTGGGATCAATGGGATCACTGGGATCAATGGGATCAATGGGATAGATGGGATGGGATAAATGGGATCAATGGGATAGATGGGATGGGATCGATGGGATCAATGGGATTGATGGATTGGGATCAATGGGATCAATGGGATGGACATGGGGACACAGTGAACCCACCCGCGTTTCCCGCCCCTGCCTGGGGGTCCCATCCGTGTCCCCCCCCCCACCCCGCAGCCAGGTGAGCGCTGGGCGGAGCAGCCGGACAGTTACCTGTCCATCGAGGAGTGCACGGAGCAGGACATGTTCTTCCTGGCCCCCGGCGCCTCCGAGCCCGACTCCGACCCCGACGAAATCTTCCTGAGCGCCCACGATGAGCTCAGCCCCCTGGGGACCCCCGAGGGACCCCCGGGCGAGGGGACAGCCCTGGAGAACCTGGAGAACCCAGAGATCACTGAGATCCCAGAGATCCCCGAAATCCTGGAGATCCCGGAGATCCCAGAGACCTCAAAAATCCCAAAAGTCCTGGAGATCCCAGAGATCCCAGAGACCTCAAAAATCCCAAAAGTCCTGGAGATCTTGGAGATCCCAGAGATGTCAGAGACCCCAAAAATCCCAAAAGTTTTGGAGACCCCGGAGAACCAAGAGATCCCAGAGATCCCAGAGATCCCCGAAATCCTGGAGATCCCAGAGATCCCAGAGACCTCAAAAATCCCAAAAGTCCTGGAGATCCTGGAGATCCCAGAGATGTCAGAGACCCCAAAAATCCCAAAAGTTTTGGAGACCCCGGAGATCCCAGAGATCCCCGAAATCCTGGAGATCCCAGAGATCCCACAGAACCAAGAGATCCCAGGGATCCCAAAAATGCCAGAGATCACAGAGATCTCAGAGATCCCAAAAGTCCTGGAGATCTCAGAGACTCCCAAAATCCCAGAGATTTTGGCCCAAACGCCCCCAGAACAGGATGGTCCAGGAGTGGGGGACCCCCCCCAGCACCCTCATGGGGAGGGGGCTGCAGAGGGAGACCCCAGCCCCAGGATGGAGGTCTGGGGTGAGGGAAGGGGGCTCGGGGGTCCCGCTGGGAATGGGGGCACGGATGGAGCTGGATCCCAGCCCCTCATCCCAGGGGAGGGGGATCCCCGGGATTTTGGGGGGTCTCCTCCAGCCCAGCTCCCCCAAGAGCCCCCCGAGCCCCCAACCCCGGGGGCTGTTCCTGAGGGGGTCCTGGATGGGGCCGGTGTCACCCCCGGGACCACCCCAAACTCCCCCTCTCCCCCTGCCCCCAAAAACCTGGAGCTAATCCAGGATGGGTCCCTGAGACCCCCAAAATTGATCCAGGATGAGCCCCCCAAAATCCCGGAGCTGATTTGGGATGAGCCCCCCAAACCCCTGGAGCTGATCCATGCTGATCCCCCCAAATCCCTGCAGCCCTCTGGAGCCCTGGAGCCCCCCAAATCCCTGGAGCCGATTTGGGATGAGCCCCCCAAATCCCTGAAGCTGATCCAGGATGAGCCCCCCAGATTCTCAGAGTCCCCCAGACCCCTGAATGTGACCCAGGGTGGTGCCCCCCAATCCTGGGACCCCCATGGACCCCCAAATCTGATCTGGGACGGGTACCCCAAATCTCTGGAGCCGATCCTGACCGAGCCCCCCAAATCCTGGGACACCCCCAGACCCCTGGAGCCGATCCTGACCGAGCCCCCCAAATCCTGGGACACCCCGGTACCCCCAAATCCGATCCAGGACAGGCGCCCCAAATCCCTGGGGCCGCTCCTGGCTGAGCCCCCCAAATCCCAGGACCCCCCGGGACCCCCAGATCCAACCCGGGACGGGCGCCCCAAATCCCTGGGGCCTCTCCCGGACCCCCTGCGCAGCTCCCGCCGCCCCCTCCCCATTTTGGGGGCGCGGGTGATGGTGGCCCGGGCCGTGCCCGTGGTGCCCCCCAAACCCCACTTTGCCCATGCCCTCCTGGGACCCTCCCAAATCCCACTGGGAACCCCAAAATTTCCCCCGGGACCCCCAGGGACGCCCCCAAATACCCCTGAGACCCCCCCAAATCCCCTTGGGACCCCCTCAAATTCCCCCGGGACCCCCTGGCAGCCCTGGGGGGGGGCGAGCGCTGAGCGTGGGCAGGGCCCCCCCAGAGCAGAGTGCAAATAAATAATGATAAAATGAGAATTAAATGATAATTAAATGAGAATAATAAAAATACCAAGGTGGGAATTCTGGCGTCAGAGATGCTGGTGGGTTGTTGGTTTTTATTTATAGATTTTATTTTATTTATTTTTTAATTGTTTATTTAAATTTAATGTTCCATTTTAAAATTTAATTTAATATTTTATTTTACTTAATTTGAATTTTAATTTTTATTTTAAATTTTATTTTAAATGGTTTTATTATTTTATTTATTTAATTTTTTTAAAAATTCTATTTATATTTAGAAGCATTGAGGACGTAGGGCATGGGGACATTTGGGGACATCGGGACAGAGAGACATGGGGACACTGGGACATGGGGACACTGGGACATGGGGTCATTTGGGGACATTGAAGCCATGGGAACACTGGGACAGAGGGACAGGAGAACACGTGGCTGAGGGCACCTGGACACACAGACAGAGAGGAACAAGAGGAGAGAGGCCCACGGGGACAGGGGGACACCGAGGTGACGCTGAGGCCACACCAGGCCAGCCACAAACCCCGGCCTTTGTTTACACCGCCGCCATCTTTGCCTCAACATGGCGGCGCCCGCAGCGGCCTCACCAACGGGGCAGCCCGGGCCTTCCGGGCTCATCTCTCAAACCCCTCCGGTACCAGCGGGCGAGGCGGGGATACCTCACCCTCAGCAGCGCCGGTTCTTTCCCCACACCCCCATCACGACCCTCACCCATCTCCGCCCTCTTCCAACATGGCGCCGCCCTCACCCAAGATGGCGGTGGGGCAGCGGAAGCGCCGCGCGCCTTCGCCGTCTAAGATGGCGCCGCCCGCAGCGCCGCGCGCTAAGATGGCGCCCGGCCGTGAGGGCGGCCCTGCCCGGCGCCAAGATGGCGGCGCGTCGCTGCCGGCGCGGCGCCCCGGCCCAAGATGGCGGGGCGAAGCCGGGCCGGGGCCGCGTGAGGGGGGAACTTCCGCCCGCGCCCAAGATGGCGGCGCGGCGGCGCCGTGCGCATGTGCGGGGCCCATGGCGAGACAAGGGGCCGAAGGCGCGCAGGGCCCGAGGCCGAGAGGTACCGGGGGGGGCCCGGGCGGCCCCGGGGGGCGAACCCCGCCGGTAACGGCGGCACCGCGGACCCGGCACCGCCCCCGAGGCGGGGGGGGAGCGGCCGCGCCCGCCGGGCCCGCGGGGAGGGGCGGGGGGGGGGCGGCGGGGGTGACCCCCCCTGAGGCGCGCGCGGCGGGGTGTCACTGTCACCCCCCGGTGCTGTCCCCTCCCCCCGCTCGGTCACCACCCCCCCCGTGTGTCGGTGTCACCGCCGTGCGTGTCGCCACCCCCCCCCACCCCCCCACTTTGTCACCGTTTCGTGTGGCCCGTCCCCACCCCCCGCTGTGGCAGTGGCGCCGTCGTTGTGGACCCCCCCCACTTTGTCACCCTTTTTGTGTCGCCCCCCCCCCCCTCTGTCCCCCCCCTTCGCTGTGTGTGTGTCCCCGTTATGTCGCTGTCACCCCTCTGTTTGTCACCCCCCCATCCGTGTCTGTCCCCACCCCCCGTGTCACCCCCCCTCCGTGTCACCCCCCTTTGTGTGTCCTCACTTTGTCACCCCCTTCCTGCCCCCCCAGCTCTGTCACTGTCACCCCCCTCCAGTTTTGTCACCTCCCCCTTTGTGTCCCCCCCTGTCACTGTCACCCCACTGAATGTCCCCCCCTGGTCCTTGTCCCTCTGGGTGTGTCACTGTCACCCCCCTCATCCCTGTCCCCCATCTGTCCCCTCTCCTCACTGACCCCCAAATTGTCATCTCCTGGTGTCCCCCCATTTCCCCATCCCGGGTGGGGGGTGACAAGGGACAGCCCCTCCTCCCCTGGTGTGACACTGGGGTAGCCGTGGTGTCACTGCCACCACTCGGGGTGACACTGGGGACACCCAGGGGGAGGTGACCCCAAAATGCCACCCTGGGCGAGCTGGTGGCTTTGGGGACAGGCTCTGTGGCTTTGGGGACAGACTGTGTGGCTTTGGGGACACGTTGTCACCTGGGATGGAAGGGGACAGTGAGGGGACACCTGGAGGTGTGGCTGTGGTCACAGGTGGTGGTCATTGGTCAGTTGTGGTGGCCCACACTGGTGGCTGGTCACGGTGGCCACTGTCCCCTCATGGTGACCACTGTCCCATCGTGGTGGCCGGTGTGCCATGGTGTCAGGTCACAGTGGTCACTGTCTTGCTGTGGTGGCCACTGTCCCATCGTGGTGACCAGTGTCCCATGGTGATGGCCAATGTCTGGTCATGGTGGCCAGTGTCCCATCCTGGTGTCCCATCCCAATGTCCCTTCTCAGTGTCCCATCCATGTCCCATTCTGGTCCTGTTCCAGTTCCTGTCCCCATCCTGACCCCCTGTGACCCCTTGTCCCTGTCATCATCCCTGTCCCCATCCCTTGTCCCTGTGCTGTCTCTGTGTCCCCATTCCTTATCCCTGTCCCCATCCCTGTGTCCCTGTCCCCATGTCCCTGTCCCTGTATCCCTGTCCCCATCCCGTGTCCCTGTCCTGTCCCTGACCCCCCTGTCCGTGACTCCTCTGTGTCCCTGTCCCCATGTCCCTGTCCCTGAGCCTGTATCCCCATTCCTGTCCCCATCCCTGTGTCCCTCTCCCTGACCCCTCTGTGTCCCTGTCCCCATCCTTGTGTCCCGGTCCTGTCCCCACCCCTGTCCCTATCCTGTCCCTGTCCCCATCCCCACATCCCCGTCCTGTCCCTGACCCCAGTGTCCCCATATCCTGGTGTCCCTCTATCCCTGCATCCTGATGTCCCTGTGTCCCAGTGTCCCTTTGTCCCTGACCCCAGTGTCCCTTGTGTCCCAATGTCCCTGTGTCCTGCTGTCCCAGTGTCCCTATATCCCATTGTCCCTGTGTCCCTGACCCTGTTGTCCCTGTGTCCTGGTGTCCCTGTCTCCCAATGTCTCTGACCCTGCTGTCCTCATGTCCCACTGTCCCCATGTCCTACTGTCCCTGACCCCACTGTCCCTGTGTCCTGGTGTCCCTGATCTCGTTGTCCCTATGTCCCACTGTCCCCATGTCCTGCTGTCCCTGACCCTACTGTCCCTGTGTTCTGGTGTCTGACCTCACTGTCCCTGTCCCTGACCCCGCTGTCCTTGTGTCCCCGCTGTCCCCGTGTCCCCATGTCCCTGTTCCTGACCCCTCTGTCCCTACTGTCCCCGTGTCCCCCTGTGCCCCTGTCCCTGACCCCCATGTCCCCACTGTCCCCATGTCCCTGTCCCCCTGTCCCTGTCCCTGACCCCGCTGTCCCCGTGTCCCTGTGTCCCCGTGTCGCCATGTCCCCATGTCCCTGTTCCTGACCTCTCTGTCCCTACTGTCCCTGTGTCCCCCTGTCCCTGTCCCTGACCCCACTGTCCCTGTGTCCTGGTGTCCCTGATCCTGTTGTCCCTATGTCCCACTGTCCCCATGTCCCACTGTCCCCATGTCCTGCTGTTCCTGACCCCTCTGTCCCTATTGTCCCCGTGTCCCCCTGTCCCTGACCCCCATGTCCCCAATGTCCCCATGTCCCCATGTCCCTGCTGTCCCCATGTCCCTGCTGTCCCCCTGTCCCTGTCCCTGACCCCCATGTCCCCAATGTCCCCATGTCCCCAATGTCCCTGCTGTCCCCCTGTCCCTGTCCCTGACCCCGCTGTCCCCGCAGGGCTCTGAAGGCCGTGAGGCTGCTCCGCTCCCGCCCCGCTGATGCCCGAGGGAGCTGAGCCATGAAGGGGTGAGTGGGACCCCAAAACCTGCCATGAGACCCCAAAAACCTGCTCTGGGACCCCAAAACCTGCTCTGAGACCCCAAAACCTGCTCTGGGACCCCAAAACCTGCTCTGGGACCCCAAAACCTGCTCTGGGACCCCAAAACCCTGCTCTGGGACCCCAAAATCTGCTCTGGGACCGCAAAACCTGCTCTGGGAACCCCAGAACCCACCTGGGACACCAAAACCTGCCATGGGACCCCCAAAATCTGCTTGGGGACCCCAAAACCTGCCATGGGACCCCAAGACCTGATCTGGGACCCCCAGAACTCACCTGGGACTCCAAAACCTGCTCTGGGACCCCCAAAATCTGCTTGGGGACCCCAAAACCTGCCATGGGACCCCAAAACCTACTCTGGGACCCCAAAACCCACTTGGGATCCCAAAATCTGCTCTGGGAACTCCAGAACTCACCTGTGATCCCCAAAACCCACTTGGGACCTGAGACTCTCACCTGGGACCCCAGACTCCCACCTGAGACCCCAAAACCTGCTCTAGGACCCCAACATCTCCTCTGGAACCCCCAAACTCACCTGAGACCCCTAAAATCTGCTCTGGAAACTCCCCAGGATGATGGGATCACCCCCAGCACCCCCCAAATCTGACCCAGGACCCCAAATTTTTGAGCTGGGACCCCCCAAACTGCCCCAGATCTCCAAAATCTCATCTGGGACCCCCCAAAATGGCCCCAAGGTCCTCCCCAGATCTGATCTAGGACCACAAAATAGCCCAAATACCCCCAAAACTGCCCCATGGGTGGGACCCACGAGGGGTGGTGGATTTGGGGGTGTCCCAGATTTGGGGTTGGGGGTTTTGGGGGGCTCAAGGACCCCCCCTCACTGTTTTGTTCTCCTCCCAGGCAGCAAAAAGCAGCCGAGACCGAGGAGGGGACGGTGCAGATCCAGGAAGGTGAGGGGGGACCCCGAAATTGGGGTTTGGGGGGGAATTTGGGGTCTTTGTGGGGGATTTTTGGGGGGATCTCTGGAGGATTGGGGTCTTTGGGTGAAATTGTGAGGTTTTAGGGTATTTGGGGGGGATTTGGGGAGTTTTTGTGTCCCTGCCCATCTCATGTCCCCTCCACCAGTTTGAGGTGTATCCCCCTCAATCCCATGTCCCTCCCCACCCCAATTTGGGGTGCCCCTCATCCTGTGCCCCCTCCTCAATTTTGGGTGTGTCCCCCCAATCCCATGTCCCCCCTCAGTTTGGGTTCCCCTCCCCAGTTTGGGGTTCTCCTCCCCAATGCCGTGTCCCCCCAGTTTGGGGTTCTCCTCCTCAGTATAGGGTACCCCCTCCCCACTTTGGGACCCCCCCCTCAATGCCGTATCCCCCCAGTTTGGGGTTCCCCCTCCCCAGTTTGGGATTCTCCTCCCCAGTTTAGGGGTACCCCCTCCCCACTTTGGGATCCCCCTCCCCCAGTGCCGTATCCCCCCAGTTTGGGGTTCTCCTCCCCAGTTTAGGGTACCCCCTCCCCAGTTTAGGGTACCCCCTCCCCCCAATGCCGTGTCCCCCCAGTTTGGGGTTCTCCTCCTCAGTATAGGGTACCCTCTCCCCAATTTGGGATTCCCCCCCCCAATGCTGTGTCCCCCCAGTTTGGGGTGCCCCCTCCCCAATTTGGGGTCCCCCCCCGGCTCTGGTGTCCCCCCAGGCTCGGTGGCCACGGGCGAGGACCCCACGAGCGTGGCCATCGCCAGCATCCAATCGGCCGCCACCTTCCCCGACCCCGGCGTCAAGTATGTGTTCAGGACCGAGGGCGGTGGCACGCAGGTACGCACCTGGCACACCTGGGCACACCTGGAATACACCTGGGCACACCTGGGCACACCTGGGCACACCTAGAGTACACCTGGCACACCTGGGGCACACCTGGGCACACCTGGGATATACCTGGGGTATACCTAGAGTACACTTGGGCACACCTAGAGTACACCTGGCACACCTGGGGTACACCTAGAGTACACCTGGCGTACACCTGGGCACACCTAGAGTACACCTGGCACACCTGGGGTACACCTGGGCACACCTGGGCACACCTGGGATATACCTGGGGTATACCTAGAGTACACTTGGGCACACCTAGAGTACACCTGGCACACCTGGGGTACACCTAGAGTACACCTGGCGTACACCTGGGCACACCTGGGCACACCTAGAGTACACTTGGGCACACCTGGAGTACACCTGGCACACCTGGGGTACACCTGGAGTACACCTGGGCACACCTGGAGTACACCTGGGATATACCTGGGGTATACCTGGGGGTACCTGGGATACACTTGGGGGGGCTTAGGGGCACCTGGGCACACCTGGAGTACACCTAGAGTACATCTGGGCACACCTGGGATATACCTGGAGTACACCTGGGCACACCTGGGGGCACCTGAGGTACACCTTGGCACACCTGGGATACACCTGGAGTACACCTGGGTGCACCTGGGATACATGTTGGATACATCTGGGTACACATGGGCACACCTGGTGGGGCTTGGATACACCTGGGATAACATGGAGTACACCTGGGGGGGCATGGATACACCTGGGGACACCTGGGGGACACTGTGGGGTGGCACTGGGGAGGTTTCTGTGTCACACCTGTGTGAGGTGCCCCACCTGTCCCCAGGTGATCCAGGTGGTGACACTGGGGGATCTCTGTGTCTCACCTGGGCATGTCCCACCTGTCCCAGGTGATCCAGGTGGTGACACTGGGTGACACTGGGGGTCTCTGTGTCTCACCTGGGCATGTCCCACCTGTCCCCAGGTGATGTACCGGGTGATCCAGGTGGCTGACGGGCAGCTGGACGCACAGACCGAGGGCACCAGCGCCATCAGCGGCTACCCGGCCACACAGTCCATGACACAGGTGCGTCACCTGGCCACGCCCCTCTGCCACACCCACTGTCCCCACCCCACCTGTGCCCTGCCCTGCCCGGGTGTGTTGTTGTGCCACGCCCACTGCCACACCCCTCTATAACACCTGTGCCCTGCCCAGTCTGTGACAGGTGTGTCACCTGGCCACGCCCACTGCCACACCCCCTGCCATGCCCTGGGCCTCACCTGTGCCCCACCCAGGTGGTGACCCCGGTGTGTCATGGGGCTGGGTGACACCTGTGTCTTGTCCCTCAGCTGTGCCTCACTCGTGTCCCATTTGTGTCCCACCTGTGTCTCACCTGTTCTTCACTTGTGTCCCCTCTGTCTCTCCTCTGTCCCACCTGTCCCTCCTGTCCCACATCTGTCCCACCTGTGTCCTTCACCTGTGTCCCACTGGACTTACCTGTCCCACCCCTGTCCCCCTGTCCCATCTATCCCACCTGTGTCCCACCTCCCTCACCTATGTCCCTCACCTGTCCCACCTGTCCTACCTATCCCATACCTGTCCCCACCTGTCCCCCATCTCACCTGTCCCTCCTCTGTCCCACACCTGTCCCACCTATGTCCCCCATCTTACCTGTCCCTCACCTGTCCCCACCTGTCCCATAGCTGTCCCACCTGTGTTTCACCTCCCTCACTTGTGTCCTCTTTGTTTCCCCTGTCCCCCCATCCCACACCTGTCCCTCACCTGTGTCACACCTGTGTCCTCACCTGTCCAATCTCACCTGTCCCTCACCTGTGTCCCTCACCTGTGTCACACCTGTCCAATCTCACCTGTCCCCCCCTGTCCCATACCTGTCCCACCTGTGTTTCACCTCCCTCACTTGTGTCCTCTTTGTTCCCCCTGTCCCCCCATCCCACACCTGTCCCTCACCTGTGTCACACCTGTGTCCTCACCTGTGTCTCACCTGTGTCACACCTGTCCAATCTCACCTGTCCCTCACCTGTGTCCCTCACCTGTCACACCTGTGTCCTCACCTGTCCCTCACCTGTGTCACACCTGTGTCCTCACCTGTCCAATCTCACCTGTCCCTCACCTGTGTCACACCTGTGTCCTCACCCGTCCAGTGTCACCTGTCCCTCACCTGTGTCACACCTGTGTCCTCACCTGTCCCTCACCTGTGTCACACCTGGGTCACACCTGTCCAATCTCACCTGTCCAGTCTCACCTTCCCTCACCTGTGTCCCGCCTGTCCCCCACCTGTGTCACACCTGTCCCCCACCTGTCCCTCACCTGTCACCTGTCCCCGGCAGGCGGTGATCCAGGGCGCGTTCACGAGCGAGGAGCAGGTGGACTCGGAGGCGGCTCCCAGCGAGACGCACTACACCTACTTCCCCGCCGCAGGTGTGGCCGACGGCGCCGCCGCCACCGCCGCCACGGCCGCCACCGCCGTGGTGACCACGCAGAGCTCCGAGGCGCTGCTGGGGCAGCCCACGCCCACAGGTGAGCGCCCGCACCCCGTGGGCTCACCTGAGCTGAAATGGGGCTGCTCACCTGGGCGGCTTGGGGGGCACCTGGAGGGGTTTGGGGTCGTCTGGGTTGGATTGGGACTCACCTGGATGGGTTTGGGGTGTCTGAATTGGGTTTGGGGGGCACCTGGATGGGTTTGGGGGCATCTGGGTGGGTTTGGGGGCACCTGGGTTGGGACTCACCTGGATGGGTTTGGGGGCACCTGAAGTGGGTTGGGAGTCACCAAGGATGCTTTGGGGTGGGCTGGGTTGGGTTGGGACTCACCTGGATGGGTTTGGGGGCACCTGGGTTGGGTTTGGGGGCACCTGGGTGTGTTTTGGGCACCTGGATTGGATTGGGACTCACATGGGTTGGGTTTCGGGGCACCTGAGCTGAAATGGGGATGCTCACCTGGGCGGCTTGGGGGGCACCTTGGATGGGTTTGGGGTCGTCTGGGTTGGATTGGGACTGACCTGGATGGGTTTGGGGTGTCTGAATTGGGTTTGGGGGGCACCTGGATGGGTTTGGGGGCATCTGGGTGGGTTTAGGGGCACCTGGGTTGGGTTGGGACTCACCTGGATGGGTTTGGGGGCACCTGAAGTGGGTTGGGAGTCACCAAGGATGCTTTGGGGTGGGCTGGGTTGGGTTGGGACTCACCTGGGTTGGGTTTGGGGGCACCTGGACAGGGTTTGTGGGCACCTGGGTGGGTTTGGAGGGATCTGGATGGGGTTGGGACTCACCTGGGTTGGGTTTGGGGGCACCTGGGTTGGGTTTCGGGCACCTGGGTTGGATTGGGACTCATGTGGGTTGGGTTTCGGGGCACCTGAGCTGAAATGGGACTTACCTGGATGGGTTTGGGGGCGCCTGGATGGGTTTGGAGGTATCTGGGTTGGGTTTGGGGTCACCTGGACAATGGGGCTCACCTGGGCGGGTTGGGGGCACCTGAAATGAATTGGGGCTCATCTGGACGGGTTTGGGGCGTCTGGATTGGGTTGGGACTCACCTGGGTTGGGTTTGGGGTCATCTGGACAG
This sequence comes from Zonotrichia albicollis, assembly GCF_047830755.1. Lineage (NCBI taxonomy): Eukaryota > Metazoa > Chordata > Aves > Passeriformes > Passerellidae > Zonotrichia > Zonotrichia albicollis. Next base: position 4,674,430 of record NC_133848.1, on the reverse strand, counting down.
GGTTTCAGGGCACCTGAGCTGAAATAAGTCTCACCTGGGTGGGTTTGGGGTCACCTGGGTTGGGACTCATGTGGGTGCATGGATTTGGGGTCTCACCTGTGGGTTTGGGGTCTCACCTGTGAGTTTTGGTCTCACCTGTGGCTCTGGGCTCCAGGGCAGTTTTTCGTGATGATGTCACCACAGGAGGTGCTCCCGGGGGGGGCCCAGCGCTCCATCGCCCCCCGCGCGCACCCCTACTCCCCGTGAGTACCTGGGCACACCTGGGGCACCTGGGACACACCTGGGGCACACCCAGATACACCTGAATACACCTGGGGTTCACCCAGACACACCTGGGATACACCTGGGGCACACCCAAACACACCTAGGGCACACCTGGGACACACCAGGGGCACACCTGGGGCTCACATGGGGCACACCTGGGACTCACCCAGATACACCTGGGGCACACCTGGGACTCACCCAGATACACCTGGGACACACCCAAACACACCTGGGGCACACCTGGACACACTGGGACATACCCAAACACACCTGGATGTGCTGGGGTACAGCTGGGATGTATATGGAGACACCTTGACACACCTGGGTCACATCCAAACACACCTGGGGCACACCTGGGACGTACTTAAAACACATCTGGGCCTGTTGGAGCACACCTGGGCATGCATGGGGACACCTGAACACACCCAGGATACACCTGGGGCACACCCAAACACACCTGGGGCACACCTAGGTACACCTGGGGCACACCCAAACACACCTGGGGCACACCTTGGTACACCTGGGCACACCTGGATACACCTGGGGCACACCCAGGTACACCTGGGCACACCTTGGTACACCTGGGGCACAGCTGGACACACCTAGGGCACACCTGGGTTATACCCAGACACAGCTGGGCACACCTGGGCCACACCTGTGCCCACCTGTGCCCCTCCCCAGGAAGTCGGAGGCTCCCCGAGCCACGCGGGACGAGAAGCGCCGGGCACAGCACAACGAAGGTACCAGGGCAGGGGGACCCGATCCCAAAGGGACACCCCAATTCCCAGTGCCCCGTTCCCACTGGGAATTCCCCATCCCCATTCCCATTGGGAATCCCCAATCCCAATCCCCCTTCCCAATTCCCGTTCCCAATCCCACTCCCCAACTGGGAATTCCTGTTCCCAATCCCCATTTCCAATCCCCTCATTCCCTGTCCCCAATCCCACTGGCAATCCGAGTCCCGCTGGGAATCCCAGTTCCCAATCGCCATTCCCAATCCCATTCCCCAATCCCTAATCCCTGCCCCCAATTCCCCCAGTCCCATTGGGAATCCCCATTCCCAATCCCCATTCCCGATCCCCATTCCCAATCCTATTCCCAATCCCTGATTGGGAATTCCCGTTCCCAATTCCCCCAATCCCAGTCCCACTGGGAATCCCCGTTCCCAATCCCAGTCCCCATTCCCAATCCCATTCCCAATCTCCATTCCCCATTCCCAATCCCATTCCCAATCCCCATTTCCAATCTCCATTCCCCAATCCCTAATCCCTGCCCCCAATTCCCCCAACCCCAATCCCACTGGGAATCCCCATTACCAATCCCCAATTGGGAATTCCCGTTCCCAATCCCGTTCCCAATCCCGTTCCCAGTTCCCCCAATCCCAGTCCCACTGGGAATCCCCATTCCCAATCCCCATTCCCCAATCCCTAATCCCTGTCCCCAATTCCCCCAATCCCAGTCCCATTGGGAATCCCCATTCCCAATCCCCATTCCCAGTCCTCGATTGGGAATTCCCGTTCCCAATCCCGTTCCCAATTCCCGCAATCCCAATCCCACTGGGAATTCCCGTTTCAGTGGAGCGCCGGCGCCGGGACAAGATCAACAACTGGATCGTGCAGCTGTCCAAGATCATCCCCGACTGCTCCATGGAGAACACCAAATCCGGACAGGTCCATGCCCTGGGGATTGTTTGGGATTTTTTGGGTTTTTTTGGGATGATTTGGGGTTTTTTGGGGTTTTTGGGGTGCCAGCAGTGACCCCGAACCCCACAGAGCAAGGGCGGGATCCTGTCCAAGGCCTGCGACTACATCCAGGAGCTGCGGCAGAGCAACCTGCGGCTGAGCGAGGAGCTGCAGGGCCTGGACCAGCTGCAGATGGACAACGAGGTGCTGCGCCAGCAGGTCGGACTGGGGAAACTGGGAGGGACTGGGAATGGGACTGGGATAGACTGGGAATGGAATTGGGGTCACTGGGATGGGATTGAGATCAATGGGATCGATGGGATTGGGCCTGGAGCAGCTGCAGATGGACAACGAGGTGCTGTGCCAGCAGGTTGGACTGGGGAAACTGGGAGGGACTGGGAATGGGGCTGGGATGGACTGGGAACACTGGGAATGGGATTGGGGTCACTGGGATGGGATTGGGGTCATGGGAATGGGGCTGAGATAGGATTGGAGTCATTGGGATCAATGGGATTGGGGCTGGAGCAGCTGCAGGTGGACAATGGGGTGCTGCACCAGCAGGTTGGACTGGAAAAACTGGGATGGACTGGGGGGAACTGGGAATGGGGCTGGGAACACTGGGAATAGGGCTGGGGTGGGATTGGGGTCATTGGGATCAATGGGATGGGACTGGGATCAATGGAGCAGCTGCAGATGGACAGCGAGGTGCTGCTGCAGCAGGTTGTACTGGGAGGGACTGGGAATGGGGCTGGGAATGGGATTGGAGTCATGGGAATGGGGCTGGGGTCCTTGGGATGGAGCTGGAGTAATGGGAATGGGATTGGGATCAATGGGATTGGGGCTGGAGCAGCTGCAGATGGACAACGAGGTGCTGCGCCAGCAGGTCGGACTGGGGAAACTGGGATGGACTGGGAATGGGATTGGGATGGACTGGGATAGACTGGGAATGGAATTGGGGTCACTGGGATGGGATTGAGATCAATGGGATTGATGGGATTGGGCCTGAAGCAGCTGCAGATGGACAACGAGGTGCTGTGCCAGCAGGTCAGACTGGGAGCACTGGGAGGGACTGGGAGCACTCTGGGGGATATTTTGGGGTGCACTTGGATATTTTGGGGTCACTGGGGGATGTTTTGGGGGTGTCTAACCCCATCCCCCCCACATACCACTTTGGGATATCCCCAAAATCCAGTGGAGGAAGAACAAGAACCTGTTGGTTTGGGATATGGGGAGCACTGGGAGTTACTGGGAGCACTGGGAGTGCACTGGGGGATATTTTAGGGTCCTGGGTGATATTTTGGGGTGCAGGGTGATATTTTGGGGGTGTCTGACCCCCCCCTAAATGCAGGTGGAGGAGCTGAAGAACAAGAACCTGCTGCTGAGGGCGCAGCTGCGCCAGCACGGGCTGGAGATCGTCATCAAAAACGACACCCACTGACCCCCAAAAACCCCAAAACTCACCCCAAAAATCCACCCATTCCCACACCCCCCCCATTCCCGCACCCCAAAAACCCCTCGGGACCCCCCCCCCCCAAAAAAACCCCTCCCCCACCCCCGCAGCCCCTCCCCCCGCGCTCGGTTCTGCCCCTCCCCCCCCCAATCATGTCACCCCCCCGTCCCCCAAATTCCCCAAAATTCCCCCCCCAAAAAAACCCCAAATTTCGCCCCCGCACCCCAAAATTTCGCCCCCCCCACGCTCTGGGCCCGGCGGGCCCCTCCCCCTCCTCAATTTAGGGACCCCACCCCCACCCTAAAATTTGGGGCCCCTCCCCCCCCCCCAAAATGGGATTTGGGGTCGCCCCTCCCCCACCCCGGAGGGGGTTTTGGGGTTTGGGGGGGGGGAGGGGATTTTGGGGGGGTTTGGGACCCTCACACCCCCTCCCCCACCCCCCTTTTTGCCCCTCCCCCCTCCCCTTTTTGCCCCTCCCCCCTCCTCCCGCGGGGTTTTGGGAAATTTTTTTTTTTTTTTTAATTCTGTCGGAATTGCAAAAAAAAAAAACAACAAAAAAAAAAACCCAAAAAGGAAAAAAAAAATTCCAGGCTAAAAAAAAAAAAAAAACAAAGAAAAAAAAAAAGAAATAAAAACGGGATTTGTTTTTTGGTAGGGTCCTTTAAGGTTCTTCCCAGAGCCCAAAGGGACCCCAAAATCACCTAAAACCCCCAAAATCCCCTAAAACCCCCACAGGGATCCCAAAATTCCCTGAAAATCCCCAAAGGGACGCCAGAATTCCTTGAAACCCTCAAATAGACCCCAAAATCCCCAAAGGGATCCTAACACTGCCCTGAAATTCCTAAAGGGACCCCAAAATTCCCTTAAGCTCCCAAAGGGACCCAAAATTCCTCCTTAATTCCCTCAGGGACCCCCAAAATCCCCCTGAAAACCCCAAAAGGATTTCCCAAAAATCCCCTAAATCCCCCAAAATCTCAAAGGGATCCCAAAATCCCCTAATACTCTCAAAGGGACCCTAAAACCCCCTATGGGACCCCAAAATTCCCCTGAAAACCCCGAAGGGACCCCAAAATTGCTGGGAATTCTCCCAAAGGGACCCTAAAACCCCCAAAGAGACCCTAAAATCATCAAAGGGACCCCAAAATTCCTGACCCCCCCCATTATGGTGCCCTGGGGGGCACTGGTTTGTACTGGAGGGGTCACTGGGGGTCATTGGAGGTCGCTGCTCCAAACTGGTCCAAACTGGGAGCCCTGGGGCGTCACTGGTTTGTACTGGGAGGGGGTCACTGAGAGGTTACTGGGGGTCACTGGTCCAAACTGGGTGGTCCAGACTGGGAGCACTGGGTGGTTATTGGAGGTCACCGGTGGTCACTGGTTTGTACTGGGGGGAGGTCACTGGGGACCACTGGTCTAAACTGGGAATGGTCCAAACTGGTCCAAACTGGGAGCACTGAGTGGTTACTGGAGGGGGTCACTGACGGTCATTGATGGTCACTGATTTGTACTGGTGAGGTCACTGGGGGCCATTGGTCCAAACTGGGAGCTCTGGGTGGTCACTGGGGGGGTCACTGATTTGTACTGGGCAGGGTCACTGGTCCAAACTGGGAGCCCTGGGTGGTCACTGGGGGGGTCACTGGGAAGTCACTGGTCCAAACTGGGGGGTCACTGGTTTACACTGGGGGATCACTGGTCCAAACTGGGAGCCCTGGGTGGTCAATGGTCATTGGGAAGTCACTGGTAGTCACTGGTTTGTACTGGGGGAGGTCACTGGTCCAAACTGGGTGTTCTGGGCAGTAACTGGAGGTCACTGGTGGTCACTGGTCATTTGGGGGGGGAGGGCACTGGTCCCAACTGGTCCAAACTGGGAGCCCTGGGTGGTCACTGGAAGGTCACTGGAAGTCACTGCTCAAACTGGTCCAAACTGGGAGCCCTGGGTGGTTTCTGGAGGGTCACTGGGGTGGGTCACTGGTCCCAACTGGTCCGGACTGGGGGCCCTGGGTGGTCACTGGAGGTCACTGCTCAAACTGGTCCAAACTGGGAGCTTTGGGGGGCTCACTGCAGGTCACTGGGCAGGGCCATTGGGGTGTCACTGGTCCCAACTGGTCCAAACTGGTCCGGACTGGGAGCCCCTCCCGGCCCCTCAGCGCCCCCCAGCGGCCGAAGCCGCCCGGTCGCCATGACAACATCAAGCCCCGCCCACCGCCCTCTCTCATTGGCCAGAAGTTCCAGCGCGCTCTCCCATTGGCCGCCGCTCCCCGCCCTCCCCTTAAACCAATCAACCCACGTGGGCGGCACCTGACGGACCAATCAGCGCGCGCCGCTTTGACCCGACACGCGGTACAGCCAATAAGAGCGTGAAGAGGGCGTGGTCAACGCGGCACCTGGCGGTATGGGCGTGGCCTGGGTGTGTCAGGGGCGGGGCTTGGCGGGGCGGGCGCACCTGGAGCGGGGCGGCGGCGGCGCCATGGCGGGAGCGGAGCGGGGACGGCACCGGGAGCGGCCCCGGGGGCACCGGGAACACCATTGGGGACAGCCCGGGGCGGGGCTGCGGCTGCTGCTGCTGCTCGGGGGGCTCGGTAAGTGCGGGGGGGGGGCTCCGGGAACCGGGGGGTACCGGGGGGGGGGGGCGAGAATTGGGGAGGGGGCTCCGGGAACCGGGGGAAGGGCGGGATTTGGGGAAGGGGGAAGGGGAACCGGGGAAGGGGGGTAAAATTGGGGAGGGGGGCTCGACTGGGGCGAGGGGCGGGAATTGAGGAGGGGGTTCAAGCTGGGGAGGGGGCTCCGGGAAACTGGGAGGAGGGGCGGGAATTGAGGAGGGGGGAGGGGAAAACGGGGGAGGGGCGGGAATTGGGGAGGGGGCTCGGGGAATGGTGGGGGAGGGGGTTTGGAGAAGCGGCAGGGGGGCGGGAATTGGGAAAGGGGGGAGGGGAGACCGGAGAGGGGGTAAAATTGAGGAGGGGGTTCGGGAACCGGGGAGGGGAACGGGAATTGGGGAGGGGGCTCAGGAAACGCGGGGTCGTTAACGGGGGAGGAGAACCGGGGGGCTCCGGTACAAAGGGGGGTCGGTGGGTACCGGAGAAGGCTCGGGAAAGGGGGCGGGGGTCGTTAACGGGAGCACGTGGGGGGCGGGCGGGGCAAGGCCGGTACCGGGGGAGGGGTCTGGGGTCACCCCGGGTGGGGGGGTCAGGACCGGGCCGGGGTCACCGCAGGGGTCACGGTCCCGGTGAGGGTTGGGGGGCACCGGAGCCGCTCCCGGTACCGGAGAGGCCCCGGGGGTTCGGGGGGGGTCCCGGCGGCGCGTCCGGAGCGGGGCTGGGGCGGGGGGGGGCCCTTCCTGTCCCTTCCTGTCCCCTCCATTGTGTGCGACAATCCCGGGATTAACCCGATCCCGCCTGGGCTGCACCCGGCCTGAGGCGGGACTGACCCGATTCCGGTTTATTTGGACCCAAAATGAGTCGGGATTAACCCGATCCTGGTTTATTTAGACCCAAAATTAGTCGGGATTAACCCAATTCCGGTTTATTTGGACCCAAAACGAGTCGGGACTGACCCAATTCCTGTTTATTTGGACCCAAAACGAGTCGGGATTAACTTTTTCCCGGTTTATTGAGACCTAAAATGGGTCAGAACTAACCCAATTCCGGTTTATTTGGACCCAAAATGAGTCGGGATTAACCCGATCCTGGTTTATTTGGACCCAAACCGGGTCGGGATTAACCTGATCCCGGTTTATTGAGACCTAAAATGGGTCAGGACTAACCCAATTCCGGTTTATTTGGACCCAAAATGAGTCGGGATTAACCCGATCCCAAATTATTTGAACTAAAACAGGTCGGGGTTAACCCAGTCCCGGTTTATTTGGACCCAAAACGATTCGGGCCAAACCAAATCCCGGTTTATTTAGACCCAAAATGAGTCGGAATTAACCCGATCCTGGTTTATTTAGACCCAAAATGAGTCAGAATTAACCCGATCCCAGTTTATTTAGACCCAAACCAGGTCGGGATTAACCCAATTCTGGTTTATTTAACCCAATCCCAAATGTGGTCCCGGCTCAGGTTGGGATTTTCCTGATCCCGCCTGGTTTAGACCCAAATTAGGGCAGGATGAACCCGATTCCAGCTGATCTGGACCCAAACCAGGTCAGAATTTTCCCAATTCTGGCAGATTTAAACCCAGTCCTGACAGGCCCGGGTTGATCCCAGACTCCCATGGGATGTTCCCATCCTTTGTTTATTCCCCAAATCCACACAAACAGCCCCAAAATCCCACCCTGATTCCAGTTTGTTCCCCCCAAAACCCGATTTCCTCCCCCCCAATCCCGATTTTTCCCCCCCTAAATCCCAATTTTTCCCCCAAATCGCAATTTTTCCTCTACAAGTCCTGATTTTCCCCTCCCTAAAGGTCCTTATTTTCCCCTCTGAATCCCCATTCCCCCCCTCCAAATTCCAATTTTCCCCCCCCGTCCTGATTCCCCTCCCAAATCTGAATTTCCCCCCCCCCAAAGTCCCGATTTCCCCCCCAAAAAATCCCATTTTTTTTCCCAAAAAAAATCCCATTTTTTCCCCCCAAATCCCAATTTTCTTCCCCCCTAAATCCTGATTTTCTTCCCCCCTAAATCCCGATTTTCCCTCCTAAATCCCAATTTTCTTCCCCCCAAATCCCGATTTTTCCCTCCTAAATCCCCATTTTTCCCAAAAAAATCCCGATTTTCCCCCCCCGATCCCGATTTTCCCGCCCGGGTTTCGCTTGGCAGCGGCCCCGGGGGTGCAAAGGTGGCGCGGGCGGTGCCAATCCCGGGACAATCCCGGTGCCAATCCCGGTGCCAATCCCGGGACAATCCCGGGACAATCCCGGTGCCGATCCCGCCTGGAATGAGTCACCCGAGCCAAACCCGGCTCCGGGAATGTCCCAGCTCGGAGGGGACACAAAGGGGACACGGACGGGAGGGGGACACAGGACGGGCGTGTCCCTGCCGAGCTCGGGATTGCGACATTCCCGGCCGGTTTCCTGCGAAAGTGGGCAGGAAATGGGCAGGGACTGGGCAGAAATTGGGTAGAAACTGGGTAAAAACCGGGCAGGATCTGGGCAGAAACTGGGAAAGAACTGAGCAGAAACTGGGTAAAAACTGGGAAGAAATTGGGCAGAAACTGGGAAAGAACTGGGGAGAAACTGGGAAAGAACTGAGCAGAAACTGGGTAAAAACTGGGCAGAGCTGGAAACTGGGCAGAAATGGCAAGAAATGGGCAGAAATTGGGAAAGAACGGGGGAGAAACTGGGAAAGAACTGAGCAGATACTGAGCAGGAACTGGGTAGGAAATGGGCAGAAACTGGATAAGAACTGGGCAGAAACTGGGCAGAAATAGCAAAAACTGGGCAGAAATGGGCAAGAAACGGGCAAAAACTGAGGAAGAACTGGAGAGAAACTGGGAAATAACTGGGCAGGAAATGGGAAGAAACTGGGCAGGAACAGGGAAAGACCTGGGCAGAAACTGAATAGAAACTGGGTAGAAAACGGGCAGGAACTGGGCAAAAATTGAGTAGAAACTGGGTAAGAATTGGGCAGGAGCTGGGAAGGGACTGGGCAGAAACTGGGGGGAAAGTGGGAAAGGACTTGGTAGAAATTGGGTGGAAACTGGGCAGAAATGGAGTAGAAACTGGGGAGAAAGTGGGAAAGAGCTGAGCAGAAACTGGGGAAGAACTGAGGAGAAAATGGGGAAGAACTGAGGAGAAACTGGGGAGAAACTGGGAAAGAGCTGAGCAGAAACTGGGAAAGAACTGAGGAGAAACTGGGAAAATGCTGAGCAGAAACTGGGAAAGAACTGAGCAGAAAATGGGAAAGAACTGAGCAGAAACTGGGGAGAAACTGGGAAAATGCTGAGCAGAAACTGGGAAAGAGCTGAGGAGAAACTGGGCAGAAATGGAACAGAAACTGGGACAGAGCAGAGCAGGAGCTGGGCAGGGCAGGAGTGGCCGGACGGGATTTTCCAGCTGCCGGTGGTGGCCGTGCCCAGTGACCTCCTGGTGGCCATGCCCGGGGCTCCCGGTGACCTCCCGGCCCCGGTGGCCCCGCCCTGGCTCCCGGTGACCTCCCGGTGGCCCTGTTGGGGCTCCCGGTGACGTCCCCTCCCCTCCGGTGTCCCCACAGCCGCGCTGGCCGCAGCCCAGGTGACCTCGGAGGACCAGGAAGTGCCGGAGCACAAACGTGAGTGTCCCCATGGTGTCACCGGTGTCCCTGCGGTGTCACCAGCCTGGAGATGCACCCGGGGCTGCACCCGGGGAGGTTTGGAGGGGTTGGTTTGGGTGGTCCTGGTTTGGGTGGTCCCAGAGGCGATCCTGGTTCTGGCTGAGCCCAGTTCTGTCTAACCCCGGTTCTGCCTTGTCCCAGACCCAGTCCTGTTCTGGCCCTCGTTCTGTGTGATCCCGGTTGTGCCTGGTTCCAATTCTGTCTGACTGGTTCTGTCTGACCCCAGTTTTGATCCTGGTTCTGACCCCGGTGCCTGTTCCAATTCTGTCTGACCCTGGTTCTGTTCTGACCCCGGTCCTGGTCCCAGTTCTGTCTGACCCTGGTTCTCTCTGGTCCCGGTTCTGTCTGACCCCGGTTCTAGTCCTAGTCCCTGTTCTGACCCTGGTCCTGGTTCTGTTCTGACCCCAGTCCCAGTTCTGCCCGGTTCTGACCCCGGTCCTGGTCCTAGTTGTGACCCCAGTCCTGGTTCTGATCCCGGTTCTGTTCTGACCCAGATTCTGTTCTGACCCTGGTTGTGGTCCCGGTTCTGACCCTGATTCTGTCTGGTCCTGGTTCTGTTCTGACCCTGGTTCTGCCTGGTTCTGGTCCTGGTTCTGTTCTGACCCCAGTCCCAGTCCCTGTTCTGACCCCGTTCCTGCTTCTGGTCCCGGTTCTGCCCCCACTCCTGGTTCTGGTCGCAGTTCTGACCCCGGTCCCGGTCCCAGTTCTGGTCCTGGTTCTGATCCTGATCCTGGTTCTGTCTGACCCCAGTTCTGGTCCTGGTTCTGACCCTGTTCCTTGTCCCAGTTCTGTTCTGCCTCCTTTCCCGGTCCCGTTCCTGGTTCTGATCCCAGTCCATGTTCTGCCTGGTTCTGGTCCCGGTTCTGCCCCTGTTCCCATTCCCGGTTCTGCTCCCGTTCCCTGTTCTGTCTGGTTCTGGCCTGGTTCTGGCCCGGTTCTGACCCGGTTCTGGCCCGGTTCTGACCCGTTCCCAGCCGTGGAGCTGCGCTGCGCCGCGTTCCGCTCCAGCTCGGGCAGCTCCCGCATCGAGTGGAAATTCCAGAAGGGCTCATCCCTGACACTGATCTACTATGGGGGGGAGCTCACAGGTACCAGGGGACACTGGGGACATTGGGGACATTTGGGGACAGCAGGGGAGATTGGGGACATGGGGGACATTGGGCACATCGGGGGTGTTGGGGACACTGGGGACACTGTGGGGCACTGGAACACTGGGGATATGGGAGACACTGGAGACAGCAGGGGCATGGGGGACAGAGGGGACAGTGGGTGACATTGGTGACATTGGGGACAGCAGGGATATTGGGGACACTGGGGGACATTGGGGACAGTGGGGGACATTGGGGGACCCAGAGACCTTGGGTACAGTGGGGATCCTGGGGATAAGGGAGACACTGGAGACAGCAGGGACATGGGGGACAGAGGGGACAGTGAGTGACATTGGGGACGGTGGGAGCACTGGGGACATTGGGGACAGCAGGGATATTGGGGACAGTGGGGGACATTGGGGGACACAGGGACCTTGGGTACACTGGGGATATTGGGGACAGCGGGGACAGTGGGAACATTGGGGGACATTGGGATTATCAGGGACACCGGGGACAATTGGAGGAGCCCTGTGGGGACATCTGTGAGGTCCCAAAGCCCATGGGGGACATTGAGGGGGTCTCTGCAGAGATACTGGGGAGCCCTCAAGCCTGTGGGGCCATCAGGGTGTCCCCAGGGTGTCCCAGCTCGGTGTCCCTGGGGTGTCCCCTGGTGTCCCTGCCATGTCCCACCATGTCCCCTGGTGTCCCCAGAGTCGTACCGGGACCGTGTCCAGTTCTCGCCCACGTCCATCCGCTTCGGCTCGGTGACACGGGAGGACAGCGGCAAGTACATCTGCGAGGTGGTGGGGGATGGCAGCCACATCGCCAAGTCCGAGGTCAACCTCATCGTGCAGGGTGAGGCCACCCTGTCCCCAACCCCGGCCTTGTCCCCTGTCCCCAGCCCTGGCCGTGTCCCCATTCCTGGTGTTGTCCCTTGTCCTTGGCCCCATCCCTGGCATTGGCCCTTGCCCTGTCCTTGACCTTGTCCCTGGCCATGTCATTGTCACCCATCCCTGGTCCCTGGCCTTGTCCCCATCACTGTCCCTGTCCTGTGTCACAGTGACTCTGGGCAGTGCTGTCCCTGTCCCTGTCCCCATGGTCACTCTGGGCAGTGCTGTCACTGTCCTGTCCCTGTGTCCCTGTGTCACTGTCCCCTTGTTCACGCAGTACCCCCAGGGAAGCCGCTGGCACACGTGCCCAGCTCTGCCACGGTGGGTGCCCGGGCCATGTGTCACTGTCACTGTCCCTGTGTCACTGTCCCTGTGTCACTGTCCCTGTGCCCGCAGTGCCCCCGGGGAAGCCGCTGGCACACGTGCCCAGCTCTGCCACGGTGGGTGCCTGGGCCGTGTGTCCCTGTGGTCACTCTGGGCAGTGCCATCACTGTCCCTGTGTCACTGTCCCTGGCCCTGTGTCACTGTCCCTGTGTCACTGTCCCTGTCCCTGTGTCACTGTCCCTGGCCCTGTGCCCACAGTGCCCCCGGGGAAGCCGGTGGCACACGTGCTCAGCTCTGCCACGGTGGGTGCCCGGGCTGTGCTGTCCCTGTGTCACTCTGGGCAGTGCCATCACTGTCCCTGTGTCACTGTCCCTGTCCCTGTGTCCCTGTCCCTGTGCCCGCAGTGCCCCCGGGGAAGCCGCTGGCACACGTGCCCAGCTCTGCCACGGTGGGTGCCCGCGCTGTCCTGCGCTGCTCCGAGGCTCAGGGCTCGCCCCCTCCCACCTTCCGCTGGTACAAGGACGGCACCGAGCTGCCCCAGGACCCCAAATCCAGCCCCGCCTTCCGCAACTCCTCCTACAGCCTGGACCCGCGCACGGGGGAGCTGGTCAGTGCCCGCCTTCTGCCCCAGCCCTCTCACCTTCTTCCTGCCTTTTTCCTGCTTTTCCTTCTCCTTTTCCCCGATTTCCTCCCCTTCTCCTTCTCCCTTTCCCTGTTTTCCTGCCCTTTTCCCTGATTTCCTCCCCTTTTCCTCGCCCTTTCCCCATTTTCCTCTCCCTTTTCCCTGTTCCTCTCTTTCCCCCTTTTCCTGCCCCTTTTCCTTGTTCTCCTCTTTCACCTTTTCCTGCCCTTTTCCCTTCCACATTTTCCTGTCCTTTTACCTGTTTTCCCTCCCTGATTTCCTGCCCCTTTTCCTGACCTTTTTCCTCTCCCTCTCACCTTTTCCTGACCTTTTTCCTCTTTTCCTCCCCTTTTCCTGCCCTTTTCCCTCTTTTTCCTCTCGTTTTCCCCCTTTTCCCTCTTTTCCTCTCCTTTTCCTGCCCTTTCTCCCTCTCCCCCTCACCTTTTTCCTGTTTTTTCTCCCTTTCTCCCTTTTCCTCTCTTCCCCCCCTTTCCTGTCCTTTTCCCTGTTTTCCTCTCCTTCTGCCCTTTCCCTCTTCCTTCCACATTTTCCTGTCCCTTTTCCCCATTTTCCTCTTTCTCTCTTTTCCCGTTATCCTCTAATTTTCTCCCTTTTCCTGCCCCTCATTTCTCTGCTTTCCCCCCCATTCCCCCTTCATTTTCCCCTTATTTTCTCCTCTATTTTTTCCCCATTTGTCCCCTGTTCCCCCCCATTTTTCCCTTTTCCCCATTCCCCCCATTTCTCCTCTATTTTCCCCATTTCTCCCCCATTTTCCCCCAATTTTTCTCCGATTTTTCCCAATTTTTCTCCATTTTTTCCCCATTTTTTTCCCATTTCCCCCCATTTTTCCCTGTTTCCCCCATTTCCCTGCCCCTTTGCAGGTGTTTGAGCCCGTGGGGGGCTGGGACACGGGCGATTATCACTGTGAGGCCTCCAACAACGTGGGCAGCCCCCAGAAATCCGACGTCTTCCGCATGGAGGCCAGTAAGGAGCGATCCCAATCCTCATCCCAGTCCTGATCCCAATCCCATTCCCCATCCTGATCCCATCCCAGTCCTGATCCCATTCCCCATCCCAGTCCTTAACCCCATCGTGATCCCAATGCCAATCCTGATCCCCATCCCAATCCCAGTCCCCATCCCAATCCTGATCCCAATCCCATTCCCCATCCTGATCCCACCCCAGTCCTGATCCCATTGCCCATCCCAATCCTTATCCCTATCGCGATCCCAATGCCAATCCTGATCCCAATCCCATTCCCCATCCCAATCCTGATCCCAATCCCAGTCCCCATCCCAATCCTAATCCCAATCCCATTCCCCATCCTGATCCCATCCCAGTCCTTATCCCAATCCTGATCCTGGTCCTGGTCCTGATCCCATCCCAATCTCAATCCCAGTCCTGATCCCAATCCTGATCCCAATCCCCATCCCAGCCCCAGTCGCAATCCTGATCTCCATCTAATCCCATTCCCAATCCTGATCCCAATCCCAACCCTTATCCCCATCCTGATCCTGACCCCAATCCTGATCCTGACCCCAATCCTGATCTCCATTCCAATCCTATTCCTGATCCCCAATCCCCATTCTGATCCCAATCTCCTCAGTCCAGTGGGATCCCTGCCGATCCCATGGGATCCTCCGATCTCTCCTGATCCCCCCAATCCTGTTGGATCCTCCCAATCCTATGGGATCTCCCCAATCCCTCCTGATCCTGTTGGATCCCCCCAGTTCCATTGGATCCCCCTGATCCTGTGGGGTCTTCCCAGTCCTGTGGGATCCCTCCTGATCCCATGGGATCTCCCTGATCCTGTTGGATCCCCCTGATCCCATTGGATTCCCCCAGTCCCCCTGATCTTGTGGGATCCTCCAATCCCCCAATCCTGTGGGATCCCCCCAGTCTCCTCGATCCCCCAGTCCCACAGGATCTCCCCGATCCTGTTGGATCTCCCTGATCCCCCTGATCCCATGGGGTCCCCCCAATCCTGTTAGATGCCCCTGATGCCATTGGATCCCTCCTGATCCCATTGAATCCTCCCCAATCCCATGGGATCTCCCTGATCCCCCCAGTCCCATTGGATCCCCCCAACCCTGTGGGATCCCCCAGTCCCATGGGATCCCCCTGATCCCATTGGATCCCCCCAATTCTGTGGGATCTCCCCAATCCCTCCTGATGCCCCCAATCCCACTGGATCCCTGTGATCCCATGGGATCCCCCTGTTCTCCCCAGTCCTGTGGGATCTCCCCAATCCCCTTGAATCCCCGTGATCCCATGGGGTGTCCCCAATCCCCCCAATCCCGTGGGATCCCCCCAATCCCATGGGATCCCCCACTCCCCTGTGTGTGTCCCGCAGGCGAGGTGAACGTGGGCGGCATCGTGGCCGCCGTGGTGCTGCTGCTCCTGTTCCTGGGGCTCGCTGCCTTCGGCGTCTGGTTCGCCTACAGGCGCGGCTACTTCAGCAGTGAGAGACTGGGAGGGACTGGGATGGACTGGGAGGGACTGGGAATGGACTGGGAGGGACTGGGATGGGGCTGGGAGGGACTGGGATGGACTGGGATGGGACTGGGATGGACTGGGATGGATTGAGATGGAACTGGGAGGAACTGGAAGAGAGTGGGAGGGACTGGGAATGGACTGGGATGGGACAGGGAGGGACTGGGGTGGACTGGGAATGTCCCTGGAGATGTCCCCGTGTCCCCATGTCCCAGTAATGTCCCCCCCGTGTCCCCTCCCCTCCCTGACCCCCGTTTTTTCCCTTTCTTCCAGAAAAAACAGAGTGAGTGACACTGGAGCCACCTCCTCCTCCTGGGTGACCCCACCCCCACCCCAGTGCCACCTCGGTGTCCCCCTGGTGTCCCCCCGGTCCCTGTGGGGACAGAGGGGACACGGGGGGGGGTGGCACATCCCAAATTCCCGATTTTCCCGCAGTGCCGGAGGGAAGAAGGTGATTTACAGCCAGCCCTCGCGGCGCAGCGAGGTGAGGACAATGTGGGGACAATGTGTGGACAATGTGGGGACACCAGGACATGCCACCGCCCTGGCGGGGACACCCCAGTGGCAGGGGGACACCCGAGTGTCCCCAGGGTCCTTTGGCAGGAGGGTCCTGGGGGGTGGTGGGAGGGGGATGGTGTCACCTGTGATGTCCCCATGCATGTCACCATGGCCCCGGTAATGTCCCCATTGACCTCCCCATGTCCCCATTGGTGTCACTGTGTCCCTATTAATGTCCTTGTCACTGTCCCCGTGAATGTTCCATCACTGTCCCCATCGATGTCTCCATGGCTGTCTGCATGTTCCCATCAATGTCCCCATCAATGTCCTTGTGTCCCCATCGATGTCCCCATTGTTGTCCCCATTGATGTCCCTGTCAATGTCCCCATGTCTCCATCCCTGTCCCCATTGATCTCCCCGTGTCCCCATGGCTGTCCCATGTCCCCATTGATGTCCCCTTGATGTCCCCATTGATGTCTCCATTGTTGTCCCCATGGCTGTCCCTGTGTCCCCATCCATGTCCCCATCCCTGTCCCCGTGTCCCCATCCATGTCCCCATCCATGTCCCCATGGCTGTCCCCGTGTTCCCATTGATGTTCCCATCCATGTCCCCATCGATGTCCCCATCGATGTCCCTGTGTCCCTGTCAATGTCCCCATGTCTCCATCCCTGTCCCCATTGATCTCCCTGTGTCCCCATGTCCCCATTGATGTCCCCATTGATGTCCCCATGTCTGTCCCCATGTCCCCATTGATGTCCCCATGTTGTCCCCACAGAGCGAGTTCAAGCAAACCTCCTCGTTCCTGGTGTGACGTCATCCCCGCCGCCCCCGGACACTTTTTCCCAATTCCCGGAATTCCGCGGGATTTGGAGAATTGCGCGAGATTTTAGGAGATCCACGGGATTTGGGGAATTTCCTGTGGGATTTTGGGAATTTCCTGTGGGATTTGAGAATTCCCGCGGGATTTTTGGGAATTCCTGCAGGATTTTCAGAATTCTGTGGGGTTTTAGGAGATCCATGGGATTTTGGGAATTCCCGCGGGATTTTCGGAATTCTGCAGGATTTGGGGAATTTCCTGTGGGATTTGGGAATTTCTGTAGGGTTTTTGGGAATTCCTGCAGGATTTTCGGAATTTCCCGTGGGATTTTTGGGAGTTCTGTGAGATTTTATGAATTCCATGGAATTTTGGGAATCTCATGGAATTTTTAGAGAATTCCCGCAGGATTTTTAGAGAATTCCCGCAGGATTTTTGGGAATTCCTGTAGGATTTTGGGAATTCCCGCGGGATTTTCGCCGCGGTTTTTTTAAAGCCTCTCCGGTGCCTTCGCCGCCGCTGCCTCTGGAACTTGGGGGGTCCCTGTGCCCCCTCTTTGTGTCCCCTCTTTGTGTCCCCCATTGTCCCCCCCATTCTCCCCTTGTCCCCCTTTTTGTCCCCTGCCCTCGTTCCCTCTTGTTGTCCCCCCCCATTGTCCCTCCCTGTCCCCTCCCTGTCCCCGGGGGGCTCTGGGGGGGGACAGGGCTGGTGCCACCACCTGGGGACAGCGCCAGTGTCCCACTGGTCCCAGTGACCCCCCTGAACTGGGAGCGTGGGGGGGGTACTGGGAATAAACCTGTGTCCTTTACCTGGCCTGGTGACACTGGGGACAATGGGGGGACAATGGGGGGATACTGAGAACATCGGGGGGACACTGGAGACATTGAGGGGTCTCTGGGGACATTGAGGGGACCATGGGGAGGGGTCCCTGGGGACATTGGGGGGACACTGGTGGGAACCTGGGGACATTGGGGACACTGGGGGAACACTGGGGACATTATGGGTTCCTTGGGGACAGTGGGGGGATCTCTGGGGACATTGAGGGGACATTGGGGGGTCACTGGGGACATTGTGGGGTCCTTGGGGACATTGAAGGGACATTGTGGGGGGACCCTGGGGGCTGGAGGAGACCCTGAAGGTCCTTGGTGGCATTGGGGGACCCTTTGGGGTGACATTTGGGACACCTGGGGACATTGGGGGGGGTCCCTGGGGGCTGAAGGGACATTGGGGGTCACAGTGGGGACACTGGGGGTGTCCCTGGGGCTGAGGGGACACCGGGGGTCACCATGGGGACACCGGGGACACCCCCCACCATCGATGTCACCTTTATTGAACTCCTGCCCCTCCCCCCCCGCCCCCAAACCGAGCTCGGGCCCACCCCCAAGGGATGGGGGAGGGGCGGTTTTGGTTGGGGGGGGTCCCGCTCCTTCCTCATTACCGACACCTTTAATTAGTGGCACTAATTGCCCCGGCGCGGGGGGGCCGCGTTAATGGCGGGGTCTACGTTAAGCAGCAGCAACGGGCGGGGGGGGGGGAGGGGACACGGTGGCCTCGATTATCGGTGACACCCCCGGGGGGACCCCCCGACACCGCCCGGAGTGGGGGGGGGGACAGGGAGGGGCTCCAGCGCTTGGGGGGGGCGGGGAGGGGGCTCCTGCCTCAGTTTCCCCTGGCAGGGGGGGGAGCAGCGGCGTCCTGGGGGTGGTGGCACCTCCAAGGGTAGGTGACACCTCCAGGGATTGGTGGCACCTCCAGAGGTGGTGGCACTTTGGGGCTGGTGGCACCTCCATGGGTTGGTGGCAATTCTAGGCATTGGTGGCACTTTGGGGCTGGTGGCACCTCCAGGGGTTGGTGACACTTCAGGAGACTCCAGGGGTGGTGGCACCTCCGTGGATTGGTGGCACTCCAGGCATGATGGCACCTCAAGGGGTTGGTGGCACTTTGGGGCTTGGTGTCATCTCCAGGCATGGTGACACTCCAGGGCTTGGTGGCACCTCCAACGGCTGGTGACACTCCAGGGGTTGGTGACACCTTGGGACTGGTGGCACCTTCAGGGGTGCGTGGCACTTTGGGGCACCAGAGCTTGGTGTCACTCCGGGGACTGGTGCCATCTTAGGGCTTGTGGCATCTCCAGGGCTTGGTGGCACTCTGGGGCTGGTGGCACCTCCAGGCATGGTGGCATCTCCAGGAGTTGGTGGCACCTCCAGATGGTGGCACCTCCAGGGCTTAGTGACACTTCCAGGCACTGGTGGAATCTTGGCTGGTGGCTCTTCTAGGTGTTGGTGACACTTTTAGAGACTGGTGGCATTTTGGGACTGGTGGCACCTCCAGATGTTGGTGACACTTCCAGGCATTGGTGTCACTTTGGGGCTGGTGACACCTCCAGGCATTGGTGACGCCTCTAGACTTGATGGCACCTCCAGGGCTGGTGGCACCTCCAGATATTGGTGTCCCCTTGTATCAATGACACCTCCAGGTGTTGGTGATGTTGGTGTCCCTTTGGAGCTGGTGGCACCTCCAGGGCTGGTGACACCTCCAGTTGTTGGTGTCCCTTTAGGGCTGGTGGCACCTCCAGTTGTTGGAGACACTCCAGATGTTGGTGTCCCATTGAATCAGTGACACCCCCAGATGTTGATGTCCCTTTGGGGCTGGTGGCACTTCCAGCGCTGGTGACACCCCCAGATGCTGGTGTTCCCCTGAACCTGGCAGCACCTCCAGATGTTGGTGTCCCCTTGAATCTGGTGACACCCTCAGATGTTGGTGTCCCCTTGGGGCTGGTGGCACCTCCAGCACTGGTGACACCTCCAGATGTTGGTGTCCCTCTGAATCCGGTGCTACCTCCAGTTGTTGGTGTCCCTTTGGGGCTGGTGTCCCTTTCAGACTGGTGCCACCTCCAGATGTTGGTGTCCCCTTGAATCTGGTGACACCCCCAGATGCTGGCACCCCCTGCCCCTGCTGCCACCTCCAGCCACAGCACCACCTCCACCATCTGCCACCACCCCCTCGCTCCGCCACCACCCCTGGCCACCCCTGGCCCCGGCTCCGATGTCACCTCCGTGTCCCCCACCTCAGACGTTGCTGATGCGGACGCTGAGCGGGGCCCCCTCCCCGTCCCGCTCGGCCTCGCGCAGCGACTCCTCCAGCTTGACCTTCTCGGGGTCCCCGAACCGCACGGCCTCGTGGTGACAGCACGGCGCCGCCACCTTCACCACGCGGTCGAAGAGGCTGAAGTCGGCCACGTACTTGCCGCTGGCCGACAGCGAGATGGCCGGCGTGAACTCGTAGCCCCACAGGATCTCCTCGGGCAGGTAGGACGTGCGCACCTGGCACGTGGCGCTGGTGGACTCCACGGTGCCGCTCAGGATGACCACCAGCTCGAAGTCGCCGTCGCCCGAGCGCAGGGACACGTCCCGCAGCGGGCTGGCCTCGTCCACCACGTGGTAGAAGGTCAGCGGGAGGATGAGGAAGGGGCTGTCCGAGGACGTGTCCACCTGGAAGTCCACGTTGAGCTGGTTGAGGCGCACGCTCTCGCCCTCCTTGGTCAGGTGGGTCTGCAGCAGCTTGCCGGTGACCTGGCAGCCGATCAGGAGGCTCTTCCTCATGTTGGCCACGCGGATCATCAGGCAGGTCTTGCCGTCGTGCTGCGCCACCACGGCGTTCTGGCTGAACTTGATGGTCTCGGCGCGCTTCTTGGGCCGCGCGATCTTGGCCAGGAAGGTGCCGGTGATGAAGATCTCCAGGATGGTGGTGAGCACCAGCTGGGTGATGAGCAGCACGATGGCCAGCGGGCACTCCTCGCTGATGTAGCGGAAGCCGTAGCCGATGGTGGTCTGCGACTCGAGGGAGAAGAGGAAGGCGCCGGTCAGCGTGTGCACCTGCATCACGCACGGCGTGTGGTTGGCCGGCGGCTCGAACTCCAGCAGGTCGCCGTGCGCCGCCGCCACCAGGTACCACACCACGCCGAAGGCGAACCAGGTGCCGGCGAAGGTGGCGGAGAAGAGCAGGAGCTTGTAGCGCCACTGGAGGTCGATGAAGGTGGTCCACAGGTCCTTGAGGTACAGGAAGCGCTTGTCCGAGATGTGCTCCATGCGCACGTTGCTGCGGCCGTCCTTGGTCAGCACGCGGCGCCGCCGCAGCCCCGGCCCCATCAGGGGGCGGCTGTCGGTCTGCGTGGTCTGGCTGTAGTACACCTTGGTGGAGGACGTCATCTGCGGGACAGGTGAGGGACACGTGAGGGACAGGTGGGGACAGGGGAGGGACAGGTGGAGGAGATCATTTGCTGGGACGAAGGACAGGTGGGGGACACATAGAGGAGATCATTTGTGGGGACATGGGGACAGGTGGGGGACAGGTGGGAGACACATGGAGGACATAATCTGTGGGGACACAGGGACAGGTGAGGGACAAGGGAGGGACAGGTGGGGGACACATGGAGGACATCATCTGGGGGACACAGGGACATGTGAGGGACAGATTCGAGACAAATGGAGGAGCTCATCTTCAGGAATAGGTGAGGGACACATGGAGGAGATCATCTGCAGGGACACAGGAGGGACAGGGCAGGGACAAATGGAAATCATCTGTGGGGACAGGTGAGGGGACATGTGCGGGGACACAGGGACAGGTGGGGGACAAATGGAGAGGAGCACCTGCAGAGGACAGAGGAACAGGTGAGGGACAGGTGGAGGACAACATCAGGGGGGGAACCAGGGGGATCATCCCTGTAACTGTCCATCCCTCTGTCCCTCTGTCCATCCCTCTGTCCCTCTGTCCCTCTGTCCATCCCTCTGTCCCTCTGCCCACCCCCACTGTCCCTCTGTCTATCCCCCTGTCCCTCTGTCCATCCCCCTGTCCCTCTGCCCACCCCCACTGTCCCTCTGTCCATCCCCCTGTCCCTCTGTCCCTCTGCCCACCCCCACTGTCCCTCCGTCCATCCCCATGTCCCTCTGTCCATCCCTCTGTCCCTCTGTCCATCCCTCTGTCCCTCTGTCCATCCCCCTGTCCCTCCGTCCATCCCCATGTCCCTCCATCCCTCCACGTGCCCCTCATTCCCAAATCCCTCGGTGTCCCCTCAGTGTCCCCCCCATGTCCCCCCCTGTCCCCTGGCATCTCCGGTGGTGGCCGTGGAAGTGTCCCGGGCGTCCGGGAGGAAGAGGAAGGTGATGAATGGGAGGTGACAGGGACAAACGGCCGATGGCAGCGCCAGGCGCCTCCCCGGTGTCCCCGTGTCCCCATCCCAAAAAGGCCCTTTCAGCCCCCGCCAGCCCCTGGCCCTGCCACCGTTTCCGCCGCGGAAGGGGCAGCGTGCCGGGGACATGGGGACACCGGGGGTGGTGGCACCACGGGGGGGGTCTCCTTGGAGCCCGGTGTCCCCGTGGCGGCCAAGGCTGGGGGACACGAGTGGCACTGCCACCGTCAGAGAAATGTCCTGGATGGGACAGGGACAGCGGTGTCCCCAAAGAGGGGGACACGGAGCTGCTCCTTCACAGATGGGCTGTGGGGGTCCCTGGGGTCACCGTGTCCCCACAGAGCCACCATGTCCCCAAAGCCAATGGGTGTCCCCAAAGCCCCCCGTGTCCCCACAGAGCCACCGTGTCCCCAGAGCTCCCCATGTCCCCAAAGCCACTGGGTGTCCCCAAAGCCACCGTGTGTCCTGGAGCTGTTGGGGTCCCCAGAGCCCCCCCCTGTCCCTGGAGCCTCTGTGTCCCCCAAGAGCCACCCTGTCCCCAAAGCCACCACCTGTCCTGGAGCTGCTGGGGGTCCCCGGAACCCCCATATGTCCCCAGAGCCACCAGCTGTCCCCAAAGCCACACTGTGTCCTCAAGTTCCTGGGGTGCCCAGGACCTCCCCTGTCCCCAAAGCCACTGTGCCCCCCTAAAGGCCCCACCATGTCCCCAGAGCCACCATGTCCCCAAGGCCCCCCATGTCCCCAAAGCCACCAACTGTCCCAGAGTTGCTGGGGGTCCCCAGAGCCCCCCATGTCCCCAAAGCCACCATGTCCCCACCCTCTGTTTGGGGGTCTCTGCACACCCCTGCCCCCCTCTAGAGTGGTCCCAACCCCTCTCTATATGCTGACCCCCCCCCCCATTTTTGGTCTCCCCAACCCCCCTGCCCCATTTTTGGGATCTCCACCCCCCCTCGGAGGGCCCCGCGTGCCCCCCGTGCCCCCCGGGCGTGCTCCGGTGCCCGGACACGGTTCGGGACAAGCCGCAGCTTGTTCCCGGTGCCCGCGGCACAACCGGTTACCCATTAACCACCCCTACACCCTCCCTGTGCCTCAGTTTCCCCTCGGGGGGTTCTGGTCACTTTGGGGGTCACCGCAAAGGCCCGGCCCTACATGGGGGGGTACAGGAGGACTGAGGGGGGGGCCCCAGGGACGCGTCCCCGTTCCCCGCGTCCCGCTGGCACCGGCGGCGCGGGCACCGTTCCCACGGCACGGCGGTGCCAGGCGTGACCGGGCACCCCGCCAGCCGCGCCCGCCCCAAACTGGGGCGCGGGGCTGCTCCGAACTGGGGGTACCTGGGATTTGGGGGGGATGGGGAGCGGTCCCACAGCCCCCAGGAGGGGACCCCGAATTGAGGAAGGGGGCGCGGGGTGGGTGCGGCGGGGGCGGAAGGCGGGGTGGCGGTGGGGTGGCGGTGGCGGGGGGGGGGACAGGGACGGGGACAGGGACAGTGGGGCCATTGTGCGGCCGGAGCCGAGGTTTCAATGGGGCTGGCGGGGGGACAAAGGCGCTTTGACGGAGCCCTCGTTAAGATGCAGAGCCCCGCGCGACACCGCCACCGCCAGCGCGGGGGTCCCGGGGGGCTCGCGACACCGCCAGGGCCAGCGAGGGGACACCGGGACCCCCATGGCTGATGGCACTGTCACCGATAGGGTCATAGGGACCCTCATGGCTGATGGCACTGTCACCGAGAGGGGCACGGGGAACCCCCACTCTCACTAAGAGAGACACAAGCACCCCCATGGCTGATGGCACTGCCACCAATAGGGTCATAGGGACCCCCATGGCTGATGGCACTGTCACTGAGGGGGGCACAGGGACCCCCATGGCTGATGGCACTGTCACTGAGGGGGGCACAGGGACCTCCCACTGTCACTAAGAGAGACACAGGGACCCCCGTTGCTAATGGCACTGCCACCGAGGGGGGCACAGGGACCCCCATGGCTGATGGCACTGTCACCGAGGGGGGCACAGGAACCGCCCACTGTCACTAACAGGGACACAGGGACCCCCATGGCTGATGGCACTGTCACCGAGGAGGGCACAGGGACCCCCATGGCTGATGGCACTGTCATCGAGGGGGGGGGGACTGTGACACTGCCAGGGCCACCGAGAAGGACACAGGACCCCCATCATTAATGGCACTGCCACAGAAGGGGGTGCCAGTGACACCGTCAGAGCCACCAAGGAGGGGCACAGGGACCCCCACTGTCACTGAGGGGACACAGAGACCCCCATGGTTAATGGCACTGTCACCGAGGGGGCACAGGGACCCCCACTGCCACCCCCACCGCTAGCACAGGGCCCCCAACACCACCAGGGCCACCAAGAGTGGCACAAGGACCCCACTGCCACTGCCAGCAAGGGGGCACAGGGACCTCCATCGTTACTGTCACTGTCACCACAGGGGTCCCCTGACACTGCCATGGCAACCACGGGGATCCTGTGGCTCCTCTGTCACCGTCACAGCCACCACGGGGGTCCCAGGGTCCGCTGTCACTGTCAGTGCCACCATGAGGGTCCCAGGCCCCCACTGTGTGTCCTGGGGGACTCCTGTCCCCCTCATGTCCCCACTGGGGGTCCCGGGGGTGTCCCCCATCCCCATGGTGACCATGGGAGTCCGGGGGGTGTCCCCATTATGGCCACGGCCAGGATGGGGGTCCCAGATTCCTCCTCACAGCATCGGGGGGGGCCCCAAAATGGAGCTTTAGGTCACATCTGGGATAATTTACACGTGGTATAACCCACACCTGGGATAACCCACACCTGGATAATTCACAATTGGGATAATTAACACCTGGGATAACTCACAATAACCCATACCCAGGATAACCCACACCTGGGATAGTCTACATTCAGGACAACCCAAATTCCAGAATAACCCACATCTAGGATAACCCACACCTAGGATAACCCACAGTTGGGATAACCCACACCCAGGATAATCCACATTCCAGGATAACCCATATTCCACAATAAACCTCACTTGGAATAACCCACACCCAGGTTAGCCCACACCTGGGATAATCTACACCTGGGACACTCAGAATAACCCACACCTGGGATAACCCAAATTCCAGGATAACCCACAGTTGGATAACCCACACCTGGAATAATTCATACCTGGGATAATTCACACCCAGGATAACCCAAATTCTGGGGCACTTGGAATAACCCACAGCTAGGATAACCAACATCAGGGAATAACTCATACCTGGGATAACCCACACCTGGTTAATGTGGGTTAACCCTGGGATAACCAACATTCCAGGATAACCCACACCTGGGATAACCAACATTCCAGGATAACCCACAGTTGGAATAACCCACAGCTGGGATAATTCAAATTCTGGGATAACCCACACCTGGGATAACCAACCCAGGATAACCCACACCCAGGATAACCCACACCTGGGATAACCTACACCTGGGATAATTCAAATTCTGGGATAATTCACACCTGGGATAATTCACACCCAGGATAACCCTCACCTGGGACATGGGGACATGAGGATAAAGGGACAGGGGCCTTGGGGACATTAGACCTGGGGATCCATGACATGGGGACGTGGGGCACAGGGGACACAGGGACATGGGGACATCAGAATAGAGGGATGGGGGACATGGGGACACAGGGACATGGGATATAGAGACAGGACTGTGGGGACATAGGACATGGTGATGTGTGACATGGGGATGTGGGGCACAGAGTGTTGGGGACATGGGAGAGGGACGCAGGATTTGAGGGTGTGGGGACATGGGGACACAGGGGAGTGGGGACACAGGAATATGGGGATGGGGGAATATGGGGACATGGGGACACTGGGATATATGAGAATATGAGGAAATGGGGACATGGCAACAGGGAATGGGGACACTGGGATATGTGAGAACGGATATCCCAGATCCTGGGGACAGAGGGACAGGGGGCCATGGGGATATGGGGACACAGGGACAGCGTGGTACGTGACATGGGGACATCAGGGCATGGGGCATGGCAATGGGGAAACATGGGGATATGGGGATTTGGGAATATGGGGACATTGGGATATGGGGAACATGGGGATCCAGGGACACAGGGACAGGGTGGTACGTGACATGGGGACATCAGGACATGGGGATGCACAGAAACGAGGACATGGCAATGTGGGCCACTAGGATTTGGGGACGTGGGCATGAGGGACTTGGGGACACGGCGATTTGGGGACCGGTGATGGGTGGACACAGGGACAGGGGGACGTGGCCTCATGGGTGATGGCGACACAGGGATGTGGGGACATCGGGGCTGCGGTGCCACCAGGGGGGGGACAAGGGGTCTCAGGGTCCCCTCTACAGCCCCGGTGCCATCCCAGCGCCACCGCCCGGTGCCCGCTGCTCTCGGGACCCCCCGGGAGGGGACGGGGGACCCCCGGGGACCCCCCCCGGGCCGCCCTTACCTTGCTGGGGGGGTCGCGGGTCCCGCCGTGCTCAGCCCGGCCGGCTCCCCATGGGCTTTATGGCTCGGCGGGGCCGCGGCGGCGGGACGGGCACCCCCCCCCCCCGCAGAACCGGGGAGGAGCCGCCGGGGGCGGGCCGGGGGTTAATGGGGTGGAAAAGGAGCCGGCCGGCACCGGGTCACGTTACCGGGCACGGGGGGGGCACCGGGGGACCCCGCCCGCGGGCACCGGCACCGCCATGGGGGCACCGGGGGGGATGGGGGGGGGTGCGGGCATCGGGACCGGCAATGGGGGGCCCAGTGGGGGCACCGGAGGGTCCCGGTGGGATTGTCCAGGCACTGGCACCGGCACTGGAGGTCTCGGCGGGGGCACCGGGGGTCTCATAGGCGCCTCCTGGGCATCGGTGCCTCCAAGGGGGTCCTGGAGGGTCCGGGCAGGGTCCCGAGGGCACCGGGGAGTGCTTGGGGCTACACCGTGTGTCCGTCTGTCCGTGTGTCCGTGGGTGACTGGTCATTGTGTCTGTATGTCCATGGGTGGCTGGTCAGTGTGTCCATGTTTCCGTGTGTCTGTGTGTCCGTGTGTGGATGGTCAGTGTGTTGGTGAGTGTGTCCATATGTCCGTGAGTCCATGGGTCAGTGTCTGTGTGTCCGTGCGTCCATGGGTAGATGGTCAGTGTGTTGGTCAGTATGTCCATGTGTTTGTGTGTCCGTGTGTGGATGGTCAGTGTGTCCGTGTGTCCGGATGTCTGTGGGTGGATGGTCAGTGTGTTGCTCAGTGTGTCTGTATGTCCGTGTGTCCATGGGTCAGTGTGTCCATGTGTCCATGTGTCTGTGAGTGGCTGGTCAGTGTGTCCATGTGTCTGTGTCCGTGTGTCTGTATGTCCATGGGCAGATGGTCAGTGTGTCTGTGTGTCCATGTGTAGATGGTCAGTGTGTCCATGGCTGGTCAGTGTGTCTGTGTGTCTGTGTCCGTGTGTCTGTGTGTCCATGTGTAGATGGTCAGTGTGTCCGTGGATGGTCAGTTTATCCATGTGTCCATTTGTCCATGGGTGGATGGTCAGTGTGTTGGTCCGTGTGTCCGTGTGTGGATGCTCAGTATATCCATGTGTCCATGTGTCCGTGGGTGGATGGTCAGTGTGTTGGTCAGTATATCCATATGTCCATGTGTCCATGTGTCCGTGGGTGGATGGTCAGTGTGTTGGTCAGTATATCCGTGTGTCCGTGTGTCCGTGGCTGCCCCACTCCAGCCCCGTCCCGGCCGCTCCGGAGCCACAAAGACCCTTTGTCCACCCTGGGGGGAGGGGCGGGCGAGTGACCGCGGGGGCGGGGCTACCGGAGGGGGCGGGGCCTGTCAGGGGACCCCAGGCTAATGGGGGGGGGGGGGTCTGGGCTAATTAGGAGGGGGCTGGGCTATTTAGGGGGAGTCTGGGTTAATTAGGGGGGCTAATGAGGGGGGGGTCTGCGCTAATGAGGGGGGCTAATGAGGGGGGGTCTGGGCTAATGAGGGGGGGCTAATGAGGGGGTCTGGGCTAATGAGGGGGGGAGGGAGGGGCTGAGGCGGGGAGGGGGCTGGGCTAATGACGGCACCCCCTGGTTAATTATGGGGGGGGGGCGCTGAGCCGAGGGAGCGAACGGCAGCCCTGGGCTAGCGCAGGGGCCCCTGGGCTAATTAATGGAGGGCTAATTAATGAAGGGCTGATGATGGCTTGGGGACGCTGTGATCATTCAGGGGGGGGCTGTGATAATTCAGGGGGTGCAGCTGACCCCGGGGTCGGGTTGGGGGGCTAGGCTAATGAGGAGCACCCCGGATTAATTATTTTGGGGGGGTTGCGCTGATGATGGGGGGGTTGCGCTAATTTTGGGGGGTTGCGCTAATTTTAGGGGGGTTGCGGTGATGGTGGGGGCGAAGCCGATCCCGGGGGGGGTTGGGCTGTCGCTGGCCACCCCCGGGCCGGGTGTCCGTGCGGTGGGGGGGGGGGGCGGGGGCTCCCGGTATTTTTATCCGAGCGCGGCCGTTGCCGGGGAACGGAACGGGGCGGGGGGGGGGGGACACGGAGAGAGCGGAGCGAGCGGGGCTGCGGCAGCGGTGAGAGCGGGCGGGGGGCGCGGGGGGGGAGCGAGGGGAGACCCCCGAACCGGGCCGGG
This sequence comes from Zonotrichia albicollis, assembly GCF_047830755.1. Taxonomy (NCBI): domain Eukaryota; kingdom Metazoa; phylum Chordata; class Aves; order Passeriformes; family Passerellidae; genus Zonotrichia; species Zonotrichia albicollis. The sequence goes on along the minus strand of NC_133848.1, from coordinate 4,646,253 downwards.
AACACTTGAACCCGGCTATGGCCCCCCCAAACCCGGCCGTGCCCCCCAAACCCGGCTATGCCCCTAAAACCCGGCTATGCCCTCCCCAACCTGACTCTGCCCCCCCCTAAACCCGATTCTGCCCCCCAAACCCGGCCGTGACCCCCAAATCCGGCCGTGCCCCCTAAACCCCGCTATGCCCCCCAAACCCGGCCGTGCACCCCCCGAACCCGACTGGGCCCCCACCAAACCTGGCCGTGCCCCCTAAACCCCGCTATGCCCCCCAAACCCGGCCGTGCACCCCAAATCCGGCCAGGGCCCCCCCAAAATCCAGGATGGGGAATGAATGGGGAGGGAGGAATTGGGGGTGATGCTGGAGGGAACCCCCCCCATCCCACATCGGGGCACACGCGTGTGTAAAGGGGGGGTGGGGGTGTGCGCGTGACCCGGGGTGAGTGTGCAAGAGGGGAGCTTGGCGCATGTGCAAGGCCCTGTTCCAGTGCCCCCAGTTTGGCACCTCCATCCTTCCATTTCCCCATCCCAGTCCCCCCAGTTTGGCGCTTCCACCCCCTATTCTCCCCCATCCCAGTCCCCCCAGTTTGGCACCTCCATCACCCCATTCCCTCCCAGTTCCCCCACTCTGAGGATTCCATTACCCCATTCCCCTGTCCCAGTCCCCCCAGTTTGAGGTTTCCATCTCCCCACTCTCCCATCCCAGTCCCCCCTGTCTGGTGCTTCCATTTCCCCCATCCCCTCTTCCCAGTTCCCCCAGTTTGAGGTCTCCATCCCCTACTCCCTCATCCCAGTCCCCCCATTTCCCCATCCCAGTCCCCCCAGTTTGCCACCTCCATTCCCTCATTCCTCCATCCCAGTCTCACCAGTTTGGGGGTGCAATCCCCCCATTCCTCCCCCCCATTTCGCCCAGTTTGGCACCTCCATCCGTCCATTGTGTCTTCCCAATCCCCCCAGTTTGGGGGTGCAATCCCCCCTTTCCCCCCATCCCAGTCCCCCCACTTTGAGGGCTCCATTCCCCACTCCCCCATCCCAGTGCACCCAGTTTGGCACCTCCGTCCCCCCATTCCCTCCTCCCAATCTTTGGGGGTGCAATCCCCCCATTCCTTCCCAGTCCCCCCAGTCTGAGGTCTCCATCCCCCCACTCCCCCATCCCAGTCCTCCCAGTCTGAGATCTCCATGCCCCCATTCCTCTCTCCCAGTCCCCACAGTTTGGAGTGATCATCGCCATCCCAATCTTCCCAGTTTGGGGGTACAATCCCCCCATTCTCCCCATCCCAGTCCCCCCAGTTTGATGTCTCCATCCCCCCATTCCCCCATCCCAGTCTCCTCATCTGGCACCTCCATCCCCCCATTCTCCCCATCCCAGTTCCCCCAGTTTGTCACCTCCATCCACCCATTTCCTCCTCCCAGTTCACCCAGTTTGAGGTCTCCATCCCTCCATTTCTCCATCCCAGTCCCCCAAGCCCTCACCCCCTGTCCCCCGCAGCCGCCGCCGATGGCTCAGGACAACGCCGCCTTCTGCGGGGTCCCCGAGGGGGTCCCCACGGGGGTCCCGGCTGAGGCCAAGCCCCCTCCCCAGCCCCCCCAGGCCCCCAAACGCCGCCCATGGGGGGCCGGGGGCACCGCGGGGGCCCGGAAGCGCCAGCGCTACGTGGAGAAGGACGGCAAGTGCAACGTGCAGCACGGCAACGTGCGCGAGACCTACCGCTACCTGACCGACATCTTCACCACCCTGGTGGACCTCAAGTGGCGCTTCAGCCTCCTCATCTTCATCCTGGCCTACGCCCTCACCTGGCTCTTCTTCGGCCTCATCTGGTGGGTCATCGCCTACAGCCGCGGCGACCTGGAGCACCTGGGCGACCACACGTGGACGCCATGCGTCAACAACCTCAACGGCTTCGTGTCGGCCTTCCTGTTCTCCATCGAGACCGAGACCACCATCGGCTACGGCCACCGCGTCATCACGGACACGTGCCCCGAGGGCATCGTGCTGCTGCTGCTGCAGGCCATCCTGGGCTCCATGGTCAACGCCTTCATGGTGGGCTGCATGTTCGTCAAGATCTCGCAGCCCAACAAGCGCGCCGAGACGCTGGTGTTCTCCTCGCACGCCGTGGTGTCGCTGCGCGACGACCGCCTGTGCCTGATGTTCCGCGTGGGCGACCTGCGCGACTCGCACATCGTCGAGGCCTCCATCCGCGCCAAGCTCATCCAGTCCAAGCAGACGCAGGAGGGCGAGTTCATCCCGCTCGACCAGACCGACCTGAGCGTGGGCTTCGAGACGGGCGACGATCGGCTCTTCCTCGTGTCGCCGCTCATCATCAGCCACGAGATCGACGAGCGCAGCCCCTTCTGGGATGTGTCACGGGGGCAGCTGGAGAGGGATGACTTTGAGATTGTCGTCATCCTCGAGGGCATGGTGGAGGCCACAGGTAAACAGGGTGGGGACGTCTTGGTGGGATGGGGATGCCTTGGTGGCATGGGGACATCTCGATGGCATGGGAATGCCTTGGTGGAGTGGGGGATGGCTCGGTGGCATGGGGACACTTTGGTGGCGCAGGGACACCTCAGTAGCACGGGGACGCCTCAGTGGAGCAGGGACAACTTGGTGGCACATGGATGCCTTGGTGGCATGGGGACATCTCAATGGCCTTGGCGGCACAGGGGTGTGGTGTCTTTGTATGGATACACCCATGGAGATGTCATCTCCATGAGACACATCGTCTTTGTGGGGATGTATCGTCTTCTTGGGATGCATCATGTCCATGGGACACTTCTGTGGGGACACGTCCATGAGGACACATCATCTTCATGGGGACATCTCCATGGCACACATCTGTGGGGACATCTCCATGAGGACACCTCATCTCTGTGGGACAGATCCATGGGGACACGTCCGTGAGGACACATCATCTTCATGGGGACATCTCATGTCTGTGGGGACATCACCTCCATGGGGATCCATCACTTCCATGGGGACATCTCCATGAGGAGACATCATCTTCTTGAGACCCATCACCTCCATGGGGACACGTTGTCTCTTTGGGGACACCAACATGGGTTCACCTCATCTCCTTGGGTTCACCTCATCTCCATGGGGACACATAAATGAAGATGTGTAATCTCCACATGGATAGAAGCCTTCAGGTATTGGGGTGCCCCAAATTCTGGTGGTTTCACAGACCGCTCCTACCAGATTTGGAGTTTCCTGTGTCCTGGATTCTTTGGATGTTGGGGTCCCTATACCCTGAGCGAATCAAGTATTGGGGTCCCCATTCCCAGAGTGACTCAGATAATGGGGTCCCCATACCCTGAGTGACCCAGATATTGGGGCGCCCCAAATTCTGGGGGTTTCACAGACCCTTCCTACCAGATTTGGGGTTTCCCATGTCCTGGATTCTTCAGGTGTTGGGGTCCCACAAGGTTCTGTGGGGCCAGGAATCTTCAGGAATTGGGGTCCCATGAGGTGCTCTGGTGTCAGAAACCTTTGGGTATTGGGGTCCCCATTCCCAGAGTGACTCAGATATCGGGGTGCCCCCACCCCGTGCCCCCCAGGGATGACGTGCCAGGCCCGCAGCTCCTACCTGGCGGACGAGGTGCTCTGGGGTCAGGAACCTTCAGGTGTTGGGGTCCCCATGTCTTGAGTGATTCAGGTATTGGGGTGCCCCAAATTCTGGTGGTTTCACAGACCCCTCCTACCAGATTTGGGGTTTCCTGTGTCCTGGGTTCTTCAGGTATTTGGGGTCCTCCCTGTCCTAAGTGAATCAAGTATTGGGGTCCCCATTCCCAGAGTGACTCAGATATCGGGGTGCCCCAAATTCTGGTGGTTTCACAGACCCCTCCTACCAGATTCAGGGTTTCCCATGTCCTGGATTCTTTGGGTAATGGGGTCCCCATGTCCAGAATTATTCAGGTATTGGGGTCAGGGTGCCCTGAGTGATTCAGATGTTGGGGTCCCACAAGGTGCTCTGGGGTCAGAAACCTTTGGGTTTTGGGGTCCCCATGCCCAGAGTGACGCAGATATCGGGGTGCCCCCACCCTGTGCCCCCCAGGGATGACGTGCCAGGCCCGCAGCTCCTACCTGGCAGACGAGGTGCTCTGGGGTCACCGTTTCACGCCGCTGCTCAGCCTGGAGGAAGGCTTCTACGAGGTGGACTACGGCGGCTTCCACCACACGGTGCCCGTGCCCACCCCGGCCTGCAGTGCCCGCCAGCTGGCAGCCGCCGCCGCCCGCCGCGATGCCCACCTGTACTGGTCCATCCCCAGCCGCCTGGACGAGGCCGCGGCCGCGGGGGGCGAGGGGGACCCCGAAATGTCCCCCCGCGAGAGCAACGGGACCTTGGCCAGCCCCGAGTCGCGGTGATGCCATCAAAATCCCGGTGTAAATGGGGAAAAATACCCCCTTGTTATGGTGGTGGTGGGTTTGGGGCGTTCCTGAGTTTTTTGGGTGTCCCTGGGTTTGTTGGGGCGAGAGGGACCCCAAAATCTCTCATGAGAGCAACGAGACCTTGGCCAGCCCCAAGCTGAGGTGATGCCACCAAAATCCAGCTGTAAATACTGAAAATCCCCCTATTATGATATTGGTGGTGGTTTTGGGGTGTCCCTGGGTTTGTGGAGACACGGAGGACCCCAAAATTTCTCAGGAGATCAACGGGACCTTGGCCAGCCCCGAGTCGCGGTGATGCCACCAGAATCACGGTGTAAATAGGGAAAATACTCCCCCTGTTACGGTGGTGGTGGTGAGTTTGGGGTATCCCCGGGTTTATGGGGGTGAAGGGGACCCCAAAATCCTTCACAAGGGCAGTGGGAACTTGACCAGCTCCAAGCTGAGGTGATGCCACCAAAATCCAGGTGTAAATAGCAAAAATCTTCCCAGTTGTGATGGTGGTGGTGGGTTTGGGGTGTGAGTGGTGGATTTGGGGTGTCACTGAGTTTTTGGGAGCAAGGGGGACCCCAAAATCGCTCAGCAGACCAACGGGATGTTGGCCAGCCCCAAGTCGAGGTGATGCCACCAAAATCCCGGTGTAAATAAGGAAAATTCCCCTTTTTATGATATTAGTGGTGGGTTTGGGGTGTCCCTGAGTTTTTTGAGTGTCCCTGGGTTTGTCGGGGCGAGAGGGACCCCAAAATCTCTCATGAGAGCAATGGGAACTTGACCAGCCCCAAGTCACAGTGATGCCACCAAAATCTGGGTGTAAATACTGAGAATCCTCCCCATGATGGTGGTGGCGGTAGGTTTGGGGTGTCCATGGGTTTGTGGAGACGAGGGGACCCCAAAATTTCTCAGGAGAGCAATGGGATCTTGGCCAACCCCAAGCTGAGGTGATGCCACCAAAATCCGGGTGTAAATAGTTAAAATCTTCCCAGTTATGGTGGTGGTGGTGGGTTTGGGGTGTGAGTGGTGGATTTGGAGTGTGAGTGGTGGATTTGGGGTGTCACTGAGTTTTTGGGGGCAAGGGGGACCCCAAAATCTCTCAGGAGAGCAGCAGGACCTTGGCCAGCCCCCACTTGCAGTGATGATCCCAAAACACGAATTTATTTATTAAAAATCCCCCCCAGTTCTGATGGTGGTGGTGCTTTTGGGATGTGATTGATTGATTTGGAGTGTCCCTGGGTTTGTGGGGGCAAAGGGGATCCCGAAATCCCCTGGGGGCACCAACGGGACCTTGGGCAGCCCCAGCAGGCACCAAACCTTGGGTGCATCACATAAAATTCCCCCATTCCGATGGTGGTGGTGGTGATTTTGGGGTGCAGGCGGTGGATTTGGGCTGTCCCTGGGTTTTTGGGGTGTCCCTGGGTTTGGGGCTTCGGGGGAGGGGATATCCAGAGGCTCCAGCGAGGAATTTGGGGTGAAATCGGGGTTCCCTGACCCCAAATCCTGCAGGGGTGGCAGGAAGGGGTCAGTGCCACCCCTCCGAGGACACGGGGACACCCAAAGGTGGGTTTGGGGTATCCAAGGACATGGGGACCCCCAGGGTGGGATTGGGGTCTCTCCAAGGACATGGAAACCCCCAGGGTGGGGTTGGGGGTCTCCAAGGACATGGGGATCCCCAGAGTGGGTTTGGGGTCCCCCCTCATTGCCCCTCCCCCCAATTTCCCCACGGGATCCCCCTCAGATTGGGGGTGGGGGGCGGTGCTGGGGGCTGCGGAACCGAGAGGGGCCGAAAGGAGCCGAAAGGAGCCGAGTGAGGCCGAAAAAAGCCGAGTAAGACCGAGCGGAGCCGAGCCGAGGCTGAGCGGAGCCGAAAGGACCCGAATGGGGCCGAGCCGAGCCGAAAGAGACGAAAGGACCCGAATAACGCCGAGTGGAGGCGAACCAGGCCTGAGCGGAGCCGAAAGGACCCGAATGAGGCTGAGCGGTGCCGAACGGATCCGAAAGGACCCGAACTCAGCCGAGCTGAGCTGAGCCGAGTCTCAGCCAAGCCGAAAGGCTCCGAAAGGACCCGAATAGGGCTGAGCGGAGCCGAAAGGAGCCGAACTCAGCCGAGCGGAGCCCAACGGGGTCTGAGCGCCACCAAAGCCCCGCCCACCCCTGACCCCGCCCCCTCCCCGTCGCGCGTGGGGGTTGGGGGGGGGCAGGGGTTACGACCCCCCCCCAAATCAGCGACAGCGGGGACACAGGGACCCCCTGAGACCCCCGCGCGTCCTGTGTGTGACACGCGTGTCCTTTGTGTGTCCTGCGTGTGACACGCGTGTGTCTTGTGGGTGCCCTGTGCGAGTGTCCTGTGTGTGTCACGCGTGTTGTCCCCCCCCCGTGTCCCCCCGGCTGTCGCATTCCTGCCGCCCACGGGCAGCAGCTGCGCGGGGCGGGGGGCGGCGGGAGGGACTGGGATGGACTGGGAGGGACTGGGGAAGGAGGGGAATGAAGGGTCTGGGGCGAGTGGGAGGACTGGGAAGAACTGGGAGGGAATGAGAGGGTGGAGAGACTGGGAACTGGGAGGACTGGGATGGAGTGGAACTGGGAGGACTGGAAGGATTGGGATGGACTAGGGAGGACTGGGAGGGACTCGGGGGTCTGCGATGGACTGGGAATGGACTGAGTGGGACTGGGATGGTCTGGGGAGGGACTGGGATGGACTGGGAAGGACTGGGATGGACTGGGATGACTGGGGAGGATTGGGGAGTCTGAGCACTGGGAGGACTGGGGATCTGGGACGGACTAGGACGGACTGGGAGGGGCTGGGGGAAACTGGGATGGAACTGGGACGGGCTGGGCGGGGCTGTGGGCCCGGCTGTGCTCCGGGAGGGGCGGGGGGGGCCGTGGGGCGGTGCCGGTTCCCCGTGGGGCCGGTCCCGGCACGGGGCCCCGCTCCCGCGTCAGCGCTGTTTGTTCAGCTTGGGGGGCAGCGGGGGGGGACAGCGGGGGGGGACACGGGGGGGACAGCGGGGACTGGGGGGGCAGGGGGGGGACAACCGAGGGACGGACAGGGGACAAAGGGACTGGGACAGACTGGGGGCACTGGGGGGGACTGGGACAAATGGGATGGACTGGAGACACTGGGGGAACTGGGACAGACTGGGAGGCACTGGGAGCACGGGGGGGACTGGGTCAAACTGGGGGAACTGAGGGAACTGGGACAGACGGGGGAACTGGGAGGACTGGTGGGATTGGGATGGATTGAGGAGACTGGGAGCTGCTGGGGGAACTGGAAGAGACTGGCACTGGGAAGACTGGGACAGACTGGGAGGGACTGGGAGGACTGGGAGAGGCTGGGGGAACTGGGGGAACTGGGACAGAGGGGGGAACTGAGAGGCACTGGGAGGACTGGAACAGACTGGGAGGCACTGTGAGGACTGGGATGGACTGGAGACACTGGGGGAACTGGGATGACTGGGGGGACTGGGATGGATTGAGGGGTCTGGGAGGACTGGGACAGACTGGGGGCACTGGGGGGACTGGGGGAACTGGGATGGACTGGAGACACTGGAGGAACTGGAGGGACTGGGAGGACTGAAATGAACTGGGAGCACTGGAAGAACAGCGCAGGGGGAACTGGGGGATGTTGGGACAAACTGGGAGGACTGGGAAGCACTGGGAGGACTGGGAGGTGCTGGGGACAATGGGCAGACTGGGCAGTACTGGGACAGACTGGGGCAGACTGGGAGGTACTGGGGGGACCAGTCCGAACTGGGAGGACTGATGTGCACTGGGGTTACTGGTGTGCACCGAGGGTGTGGGGCTGCACGGGGGTCACCGGGCTCTGTACTGGGGAGATACTGGGAGGAAACTGGGAGGATACTGGGCGGCACTGGAGGGCGCGGCCGGCGCAAGGAGCTGAGACGCGGGCTGGGGGACCTGATAACTGGTGCCACTGGTGTTACTGGTGTCCCTCACTGGTGTCACTCACTGATGTCACTGGTGCCACTGGTGTCACTGGTGTTACTGGTGTCACTTACTAGTGTCACTGGTGTCCCTCACTGGTGTTACTGGTCTCACTGGTCTCACTGCTGTTACTGGTGTCACTCACTGGTCTCACTGGTGTCAGTTACTGGTGTCACTGGTGTTACTGGTGTCCCTCACTGGTGCCACTGGTGTCACTGGTGTTACTGGTGTTACTGGTGTCACTCACTGGTGTCACTGGTGTTACTGGTGTCCCTCACTGGTGCCACTGGTGTCACTGGTGCCACTGGTGTTACTGGTTTTACTGGTGTCCCTCACTGGTGCCACTGGTGTCCCTCACTGGTGCCACTGGTGTCCCTCACTGGTGTCCCTCACTGGTGCCACTGGTGTTACTGGTTTTACTGGTGTCCCTCACTGGTGCCACTGGTGTCAGTCACTGGTGTCACTGGTGTCCCTCACTGGTGTCCCTGGTGTCCCTCACTGGTGTCACTGGTGTCACTGGTGTCCCTCACTGGTGTCACTGGTGTCCCTCACTGGTGTCACTGGTGTCCCTCACTGGTGTCCCTGGTGTCCCTGCCCCCCCTCCCCCCGTTCTTGAGCTGCCCTTGGCGGTTGCCATGGAGATAAAGCCGGGAAAGTGTGGGGGGGGCACTGGGAGGGGACCTTGGCACCGAACTGGGGACACTGGGGGGGGGGGGAAGGGGACAGCCGGAGTTTGGGAACAGCCGGAAATTGGGAACGGCCCAAACAGACGGAATTTGGGGACAACCAGACACTGTGAACAGCCGGAGTTCGGGTACAGATGGAATGGAATTTGGCAACAGCCCGAACAGCCGGAGTTTGGGAACAGCCAGAATTGGAACAGCCGGAGCTTGGGAACACCAGGAGAGCAGGAACGGCCGGAATTGGGAACAGCCGGAATCTGAGAACAGCCCAAACAGCCCGAGTTTGAGGACAAATGGACACAGGACAAACAGACACTGGGGACAGGTGGACACGGGACAATTGGAGTTTGGGGACAACCAGACACTGGGAACGGTCAGAATTTGGGAACACTGGGAGAGCAGGAACAGCCGGAGTTTGGGGACAAATGGACACGGGACGAACAGACACCAGGGACAACCAGGCACTGGGAACAATCAGGCACAAGAACAAAGCAGAGTGGGCCCAGCCTGATGCTGGCAACAGTCAGACCCTGGGAACAATCAGATTTCAGGAACAGCTGGACCCTGGGAACAGCTGGATTTAGCCACAGTCAGTCCCTGGGCACAGCTGGATCCCAGGAACAGTCGGTGCCTGGGAACAGCCAGATTTTGGGAAAATTTGGATTCCTGGGAACAATCAGACCTGGGGGACAGTCAGATGACCCTGGGAACAGCCAGAGCCTGGGAACAGCCAGAGCCTGGGAACAGCCGTGTCCCCTGGTACAACCGTTCCTGTGTCACCATGGATCCCCTGGGAACAACCGGAGCCTGGGCACAGCTGGATCCTGGGCACAGCTGGATCCTGGGAACAATCAGACCCTGGGAACAGACAGATTTTGGGAACAGTCGGATCCTGGGAACAGTCGGAACCTGGGAACAGCCCCCTCATTTCCCCCCCTCGCTGTCCCCCCCTCTCTCCCCATTCCGGGCTAATTTTAGCCCCCGGCCGCATTCCCGGGCACCTCCCGGTGCCAGGCGGGGTCGGACCGGGAGCTCCGGGCACCCCCCGGGCCGGGGAACCCCAAAAAACCAAACGCAACACCCCCAAAAATAAACAACACCCCAAAAATAAACAACACCCCAAAAAACAAGCACAACCCCCCCAAAAAACAAACAACACCCCCCAAAAAATCAAACAACACCCCAAAAAACAGACAGGGCCCCCAAATAACAAACAACACCCCAAAAAATAAAGGCAACACCCCCAAAAACCAAACAACACTCCCTAAAAAATAAACACTCCCAAAAACTAAACAACACCCCCAAACAACAAACACAACCCCCAAAAAGAAACAACAGCCCCAAAAACCAAACAACACCCCCAAAAAACAACACCCCCCCAAAAAACCAAACAGCACCCCCTAAAAATCAAACAACACCCCCCTAAAATACAGAAAACACCCCCAAAAATCAAACACCCCCTAAAAACCAAACAAGACCCCGGAAAAACAAACAACACCCCAAAAACAAACAACAGCCCCAAAAAATAAAAACAGCACCCTCAAAAATCAAACAGCACCCCCCAAAAAAACCAAACAGCCCCTAAAAAAACAAACAGCGCCCCCAAAAAACAAAGAACACCCCAAAAAACCAAAAAACACCCCTCAAAAAACAACTAACAACCCCCAAAACCGGAGGGGGGGCACGGAGGTTCCGGCAGCCCCAGGGCTGAGCCCCCCCCTCCCCAAAACGAGCCCCCCCCCCCAATGCGGGTCCGGATGTGGGGGGGTCCCGCTGGATTTGGGGGGGTCAGGAAGGGTCACCCCGCCCCCCCCCCCCCGCGCGCGCACCTGCGTTCCCAGGGCCCCCCCGCGGGTCCGGGGCTGGGGAGGGGGCGGGTTTGGGGCGGGGGGGCCGCGCCGGGCGGGGCTCTCCGGGTTTTTCTCGGCCGCGGTCGCTGCGCCCCCCCCAAAAGTGTCCCGGGCTGGCAACGGCGACGGCAGCGCCATGGGCAGAGGGGTGAGTAGGGGCGGCCCGGGGCACCCCGAAACCACGCGGGGCACGGGGACACGCGGGGCACCCCAAAAAACACCCCCCGGACAGAACAACCCGCCCACGCACAATTAACACCCACCCGGGACACCCCAAACCCCCGAGAGACCCCAAACCCCCGAGAGACCCACTTGGGACACCCAAAAACCTCTCGGTGCACCCCAAACCCACCCGGGACACCCCAAACCCACCCGAGACACCCCCAAACCCAGCCGGGAACCCCAAAAAACACCCCCCGGACAGAACAACCCACCCACGCACAATTAACACCCACCCGGGACACCCCAAACCTACCCGAGAGACCCAAACCCCCGAGAGACCCACTTGGGACACCCAAAACCCACTCGGGGCACCCCAAACCCAGCCGGGAACCCCAAAAAACACCCCCAGACAGAACAGCCCACCCACGCACAATGAACACCCACCCGGGACACCCCAAACCCATGCGGGGCACCCCAAACCCTCCCGAGAGACCCCAAAACCCTCCCGAGATAACCCAAACCCACTAGGGACACCCCAAAAACCACCCGGGACACCCCAGACCAACGCGGGACAACCCAAACTCACTCGGGGCACCCCAAAACATCCCGAGTCGGGATAACCAAAAACAACTCGGGACACCCAAAACCCACCCGAGAGACCCCAAAATGCTCCCGAGATAACCCAAACCCACCCGGTACACCCCAAACCTACTCGAGAGACCCAAAAACCACTCCGGGCACCCCAAAACCACTCGGGAGCACCCCAAACCCACTGGGGGCACCCCAAATCCACCCAAGACAACCCAAAAACCACTCGGGGCACCCCAAATCCATCCGAGAGACCCCAAACCCACGCGGGGCGCCCCAAACCCACCCCAGACACCCCAAAGGGACCCGAGACACCCCAAACTCACCCGGGAGACCCCAAACCTACTCGAGACACCCCAAATTCATCCGAGAGACACCAAACCTACGCGGGGCACCCTAAAACCACCCGGGACCCCCCCACAGACTCCCCCCCTACCACGAGAAAGCCACCCCAGGACCACTTTCCCAGGGTTGGCACCCACCCGTGACCACCCCCACGACCCCTGGAGCCCCCCCTCACCCAAAATCACATCCCCGACCCTCCCCACTCGGGACCACGCCCCCCCCCCACACCCCAAATTTTCCCCCCGACCCCCCAAAACCCCCCCGGTATCGCAGAACCGCAGTCCCCCCCCCCTTCCCCGATCAGGGGTCGCTTTTTTATGGGTGGGGGGTCCCGAATCGCCCCCCCCCCCGCGCTGTGAATCGTCAGCCCCGTGGGCGGGACCCCCGCCCCCCCCCCATCGTGCGTGGCTCGGTGCCCGCGGCTGCCCCGAGCTCCGCTCCCGGTGCCCGGCAACGCCCGCGGGGGGGCCCCGAGCGCCGCTGGCCCCGCGCCCGCCCCCCCCCCAAAATCTGACCCAAACACCCCCCCACATGGGGCACCCACCCAAAATTCGGGGGGACCCCCTCAAACCCGATCCAAACCCCTCCACATTGGGCACCCACCCAAAATTCGGGGGAACCCCCTCAAACCAAACCCAACCTCCCCCCATATTCGGCACCCACCCGAAATTTTGGGGGGGACCCCTCTGGGTTGGGTTTTCCCATCCTGACCCCCCCCCACATTGGGCACCCACCCAAAATGCGGGGGGACCCCCTCAAACCCGACCCAAACCCCCCCACATTGGGCACCCACCCAAAATTCGGGGGAACCCCCTCAAACTAAACCCAACCCCCCCCAATATTCGGCACCCACCCAAAATTCGGGGGAACCCCCCCAAACCAAACCCAACCCCCCCCCAATATTCGGCACCCACCCAAAATTTTAGGGGGGACCCCTCTGGGTTGGGTTTCCCCCCCTGACTCCCCCAAACCCAACCCAACCCCCCCCAACATTGGGCACCCACCCAAATTTCGGGGGGACCCCTCTGTGTTGGGATTGCCCCCCCCCCCCCCCCACGCGGTGTCCCCTTGGCGCTGTCCCCAATGCGGGGGGGGGAGGGGGGGACACACGCGCGCGACACCCGACACCCCTCCCGCCCCCCCCCCACCCCACAAAATCGGGGGGGGTCCCTCAGGTGGGTTCCCCCCCCCCCCCAATGTGAAACAACAATTGGGGTCCCCCCGTGTTGGGCGTGGGGCAGGGAACCCCCCCCGTGTTGTTTGGGGGTGGGGGTGTCCCCCCCGTGCCCCCCTCCCGGTAATTTGAGCCCCCCCCCCCCCCCCCCGTCCCGGTGTTGGTTTTGGCTCCCGGAGGTTTCCATGACATCGGCCCCGCCCCCCCCCCCGGGACAGAGGGGACCCTTGGGGACAGGAGGGGACAGGAGAGGGGACAGGAGGGGACAGGGGGGGACAGGGCCACCCCCACAAGGACAGGGAGGGGTCCTGTGACACCCTGGGGGGGCTCCTGCTCTGCCCCGGCTTGGGGGGAGCCCCCCGTGGGTGTGGGGACACCCCCATGGTGACAGTGACACCCCCCTGGCTGTGGTGACACCCCCCACGGTGACAGCAACACGCCCAGGGTGACAGTGACGGTGACACCCCCATGGTGACGGTGACACCCCCCCTGGCTGTGACACCGCTGTAGGGACAGTGACACGCCCACAGTGACAGTGACACCCCCTGGCTGTGGTGACACCTCTATGGGGACAGTGACATGCCCATAGTGACAGTGACACCCCCCTGGCAGTGACACCCTTGTGGGGACAGTGACATCGCTGTAGGGACAGTGACACACCCACAGTGACAGTGACACCCCCATGGTGACAGTGACACCCCCCCTAGCAGTGACACCTCTATGGGGACAGTGACACTGCTGTGGGAACAGTGACACGCCCACAGTGACAGTGACACCCCCATGGTGACAGTGACACCCTTGTGGGGACAGTGACACCGCTGTAGGGACAGTGACACCCCCACAGTGACAGTGACACCCCCCTGGCTGTGGTGACACCTCTACGGGGACAGTGACATCCCCACAGTGACCATGATGCCCCCCTGGCAGTGACACCCTTGTGGGGACAGTGACACACCCACAGTGACAGTGACACCCCCCTGGCAGTGACACCGCTGTAGGGCCAGTGACACCCTTGTGGGGACAGTGACATTGATGTGGGAACAGTGACACGCCCACAGTGACAGTGACACCCCCTGGCTGTGGTGACACCCCCCATGGTGACAGTGGCACCCCCCCTGGCTGCAGTGACACCCCCAGAGTGATGGGGACACCTCTATGGGGGACAGTGACACCCCCTGCCAGTGACACCCCTGTGGGGAGAGTTACAGTGACACACACACGGTGACACCCCTGTGGGGACAGTGACAGTGACACACACACGGTGACACCCCTGTGGGGACAGTGACACGCCCACAGTGACAGTGACAGTGACAGTGACACCCCTCTGGCTGTGGTGACACCCCCACGGTGACAGTGACACGCCCAGGGTGACAGTGACAGTGACACCCCCCATGGTGACGGTGACACCCCCTGGCTGCAGTGACACTGCCATATCCAAGGGGACTCCCAATGGCCACAGTGACCACCCATGGCCATGGTGACCCCACAGAGCCACAGTGACCCTCTGGTGACAACAATGACCCTCCATGACCCCAATGCCACTCTCGTGACCACAGTGACCCCCTGGTGACCACAATGCCACTCTAATGACCACAGTGCCACCCTGGTGACCACAGGGCTACCACAGTGCCACCCCGGGACCACAGTGCTACCCTGGTGACCACAGTGACCTCCTGGTGACCACAGTGACACCCCCATGACCACAGTAACTCCTCAATGACCACGATGCCACCCTGGTGACCACAGTGACCCTCTCAATGACCACAGTGACGCCTCAATGGCCTCAATGCCACCCTGGTGACCACAATGACCCCTCAATGATCACAGTGCCACTCTAATGACCACCGTGCCACCACAGTGACCACAATGACCTCCTGGTGACCACACTGACCCCCCCCTCAATGACCACAGTGCCACTCCTAGTGACCACAGTGACCCTCTCAATGGCCTCAATGCCACCGGGGTGACCACAATGACCCCTCAATGACCACAATGACCCCTCAATGACCACAATGATCTCTCAATGACCACAATGTAACCCTGATGACCACAGTGACCCCTCAATGGCCACAATGCTACCACTGGTACCAGTAGTGACCCCCTGGTGACCACAGTGACCACTCAATGACCACAATGACCTCTCAATGACCACAGTGTCACCCTGATGACCATAATGACTCCTCAATGACCACAATGCCACTCTAGTGACCACAGTGACCCTCTCAATGGCCTCAATGCCACCGGGGTGACCACAATGACCCCTCAATGACCACAATGATCTCTCAATGACCACAATGCCACCCTGGTGACCACAATGACCCCTCAGTGACCACAATGCCACTCTAATGACCACAATGTAACCCTGATGACCACAGTGACCCCTCAATAGCCACAATGCCACCCTGGTACCAGTAGTGACCCCCTGGTGACCACAGTGACCACTCAATGACCACAATGACCTCTCAATGACCACAATGCCACCCTGGTGACCACAATGACCCCTCAGTGACCACAATGCCACTCTAGTGACCACAGTGACCTCCTGGTGACCACAATTACCCCTCAAGGACCCCCAATGACCCCTCAATGACCACAGTGACCCCCCCATGACCACGGTGCCACTCTGGGGACCATAATGACCCCCATGACCACAGTGATCCCCTCAATGGCCACAATGACCCCTCAATGGCCACAATGACCCCTCAGTGACCACAATGCCACTCTAGTGACCACAATGACCCTTCAGTGACCACAATGCCACCCTAGTGACCACAGTGACCCCTCAGTGACCTCTCAATGACCACAACCCCTCCCCCCCACGCCCCCCCCAGTGGTGACCCCCCCCGCCGCGCCCCCCCCGCCCACCCGTGCCCGGTGCCCGGTGCCCGCCGCCCCCCCCCGCGCTGACGATGCCGGTGGCCACGGTGACGCCGGTGCTGGCCGTGACCTCCACGCCCACGGTAATGGCCCTGGGCTGGCGGGGCGGGGGGGGCGCGGGTGGCACCGGGGGGGTCCCCGTGCCCCCCGGGTCCCCGTGCCCACCGCGCGCTGCCCGCAGGCCGGCCGCGAGTACTCGCCCGCGGCCACCACGTCCGAGAACGGCGGCGGGAAGAGGAAGCAGAAGGAGAAGGAGCTGGATGAGCTCAAGAAGGAGGTGAACCTGGTGAGTGGGGACACACAGGGGGACATGGGGACACACAGGGGACAGGCACAGGGACACGGGACAG
The DNA here is from genome assembly GCF_047830755.1 of Zonotrichia albicollis. Lineage (NCBI taxonomy): Eukaryota > Metazoa > Chordata > Aves > Passeriformes > Passerellidae > Zonotrichia > Zonotrichia albicollis. The sequence continues at coordinate 4,629,910 of NC_133848.1, read as the reverse complement.
TGAGGGGACAGGGGAGAGTGAGGGAACAGAGAGGGGACAGTCAGGGACACAGTGACAGGGACAGGAGACAAACGGGACAGGGGCATGGGGATGGGGACACAGGACAGGGACATGGGGACACAGGGATATGGGGACAGTGAGGGGACAGTGACAGGGACAGGAGACAGGGGACAGGGGCATGGAGATGGGGACACAGGACAGGGACATGGGGACACGGATATGGGGACAGTGAGGGGACAGTGAAAGGGACAGGGACATGGGGACAGACAGGGGACAGGGGCATGGGGATGGGGACACAGGACAGGAACACAGGGACACAGGGACATGGGGACAGTGAGGGGACAGTGAAAGGGACAGGGACATGGGGACAGACAGGGGACATTGGGGACAGTGAGGGGACAATGACGGGACAGACAGACAAGGAACACGAGGACACGGGGGATGTGGGGACATGGGGACACAGGGACACCAGACAGTGAGGGGACAGTGACAGGGACAGGGGAGACAGCCAGGGTACATGAGGACAGACAAGGGACATGGGGACATGGGGACACAGGGACAGGGACAGGGGGGATAGACAGGGGACAGGGACAGCCAGGGGACACGGGCACAGTGAGGGGACAGGGGACACGGGGAGCATAGGAGGCATGGGTGACACTGGGACCCTGGGGACATGGGGGACTTGGGGATGGTGGCCATGTCATTGCATTCATGGGTGACATGGGGGACATGGGACTCTGGGGACAGCTGGCTGTGTCATCCCATCCAGAGGGACGTGGGTGACATGGGGACATGGGGACATGACACCCTGCTGGGGCGATTGGGGTCACAGGGACAGCTGTCCTATGTCACCCAACTGAGGTGACAGCGGCATGGGTGACGTGGGTGGTGTGGGACCCTGGGGACAGCTGGCCATGCCACCCGAGCCAGAGGGACACGGGTGACAGGGGTGGCAGGGGTGGCAGGGGGACAGCTGGCTGGGGACGCGGTGACAGGGGTGGCCTTTGTCCCTCAGGATGATCACAAACTGTCCCTGGATGAGCTGGGCAGGAAGTACCAGGTGGACCTGTCCCGGGTGAGATGTCCCCGTGTCCCTGTGTCCCTGTGTCCCTGTGTCATTGTGTCCCCGTGTCCCTTTGTCTTTGTGTCCCTGTGTCCCCATGTGCCTGCGTTCTTGTGTCCCTGTGTTCCTGTGTCTCCCTGTCCCCCTGTCCCCGTGTCCCTGTGTCCCTCTACCCTCACATCCCTCAATCCCAATGTCCCTGCTGTCCCCATGTCCCCAGTGTTACCGTGTCCCCCCCAGTGTCCCCATGTCCCTGGTGTCACTGTGTCCCTGGTCTCATTGTGGATGTCTCTGTGTCCCCGGTGTCACTGTGTCCCCCTGATGTCCCCATATCCCCTGGTGTCACTGTGTCCCCATGTCCCCCTGCTATCCTCATGTCCCCTGGTGTCACACTGTCCCCATGTCCCTGTGTCCCCCTGGTGTCCCCGTGTCCCTGGTGTCCCTCCTGCTGTCCCTATGTCCCCCTGGTGTCCCCATGTCCCCAGTGTCCCCATGTCCCCAGTGTCGCGGTGTTCCGGTGTCCCCATGTCCCTGGTGTCCCCCTGTTGTCTGTGTGTTCCCCTGTTGTCCCTGTGTCCCCATGTCCCTGCAGTCCCCCTGGTGTCCCCGTGTCCCCAGTATCCCCATGTCCCCAGTGTCACCATGTTCCCCCGGTGTCCCTGTGTCTCAGTGTCCCCCGTGTCCCCCTGCTATCCCCATGTCCCCCTGGTGTCCCCATGTCCCCAATGTCACTGTGTCCCCGTGATGTCCCCGTGTCCCGCAGGGCCTGACCAACGCCCGCGCTGCCGAGATCCTGGTGCAGGACGGCCCCAACGCTCTGACGCCGCCTCCCACCACCCCCGAGTGGGTGAAGTTCTGCCGGCAGCTCTTCGGGGGCTTCTCCATCCTGCTCTGGATCGGCGCCATCCTCTGCTTCCTGGCCTACGGCATCCAGGCCGCCATGGAGGATGAGCCCGCCAACGACAACGTGAGTGACACCGGGGACATGGGGATATGGGGGGTGTGGGGGGCACCAGGGGCATGGGGGCCACCAGGGGGTATGGGGGGTATGGGGACATGGGGGACATGGGGGGTATGGGGGGCACCAGGGACATGGGGGCCACCAGGGGGTATGGGGACATGGGGGGTATGGGGGGCATGGGGATATGGGGGGGCACTGTGGGTATAGGGGGGTATGGGGGACATGGGGGGCTTCAGGGACATCGGAGGACATGGGGACACAGGGACACCAGTGGGTATGGGGGGTATGGAGGGCACAGGGGGCATGAGGGGGTATAGGGGGATAGGGACACAGAGGACATGGGGCTTATGGGGGATATGGGGGCATTGGAGGCATGGGGGGTATGGGGACACTGGGGACATGGGGGGCACCAGGAGAAGGGGGGTTATGGGGGGGTGTGGGGACACTGGGTGCTTGAGGGGCATGGAGGGTATGGGGGGCAGGGGGGGTATGGGGAGTGTAGAGGACATGGGGGCATGGGGGCACTGAGGACATGGGGGGCATGGGGGGCATGGGAGGCATCAGAGGATATGGGAGGTATGGAGGGCATGGGGGGTATGGGGACATGGGGGGGGTATGAGGAGCATGGGGACAGGGGGGCATGGGGGGCATCAGTGGGCATGGAGGACATGGGGACACAAGGGGCACCGGGGGCACCAGGGGGTATGGGGAAAATGGGGGACATGGCAGGTATGGGGACACTGGGGGCACCGGGAGTATGGGGGGTATCAGGGGCATCAGGGGGCATGGGGCACACTGGCAGGGTCTAGGATCATGGGACAGCCACATCAAGGTGCCAAGGGGACAGTGGCACTGGGGGTGGCACAAACCCATGGCCCTTTGTCCCCTCCCCAGCCCTTGGGGTGCCCAGCTGTGGGTATGGGGGCGGGGCGATGTCAAACCACCGAGGGTGTCCCTTCCCTGTCCCCCCACCCTGGGGGTCCCTGTGGGGGTTCCTCGGTGCCCCCCAGGTGCTGAGGTGCCCCCTCCCCATGGTGCCAGCTGTACCTGGGCGTGGTCCTGGCCGCCGTCGTCATCGTCACTGGCTGCTTCTCCTACTACCAAGAGGCCAAGAGCTCCAAGATCATGGACTCCTTCAAGAACATGGTGCCCCAGGTGGGCAGGGGGGCACGGCCTGGGGGGTTCCAGGGGGTTGGTGGGCACCCCCTGAGGTGCCCGCTGCCCCCAGCAAGCGCTGGTGATCCGAGAGGGAGAGAAGATCCAGATCAACGCCGAGAACGTCGTGGTGGGAGACCTGGTGGAGGTGAAGGGCGGCGACAGGGTGCCCGCGGACATGAGGATCATCTCCTCCCATGGATGCAAGGTGGGGACACTGGGGACACTGAGGGGACACTGGGGACACCGAGGGGACATTGGGGACACTAGGGACACTGAGGGGGCATTGGGGACACTGGGACATGGGGGACATCGGAGAAAGAGTGCCGGCGGACATGAGGATCATCTCCTCCCATGGATGCAAGGTGGGCATGGGGGGGATATCCAAACCCACCCAATCCCTCCCATAGGCCCCATAACCCCAAATCCCCCCATAACCCCTGTACCCCAATTCCCCCTGAATCCCCCCATAACCCCAAATGCCCCCACAACCCCAAATCTGCCCCACAACCCCAAACCCATCCATAACCCCAAACCCCCCATAACCCCAATCTCCCCCATAACCCCAAATCCCCCCAATCCCCCTCATAACCCAAATCCCCCCAACCCCCCCCATAACCCCAATCCCCCAAATCTCCCACAATAACCCAAATCCCCCCATAACCCAATCCCCTGCCCCCCAGGTGGATAACTCCTCCCTGACGGGCGAGTCGGAGCCCCAGACGCGCTCCCCGGAGTTCACGCACGAGAACCCGCTGGAGACGCGCAACATCTGCTTCTTCTCCACCAACTGCGTCGAAGGTGGGGTGTCCCCCGTGTCCCCAGGGCCACCAGTGCCAATTAGTGCCCAACCCAGTGCCACCAGTGCACCAGTGACCATCCCAGTGCCACCTGTGCCACCTGTGCCAATTAGTGCCCATCCCAGTGCCACCTGTGACCATCCCAGTGCCACCTGTGCCACCGGTGCCAGTCAGTGCCCAACCCAGTGTCACTTGTGCTACCTGTGACCATCCCAGTGCCCATGCCAGTGCCACCAGTGCTCCCAGTGACCGTCCCAATGCCACCTGTGCCACCAGTGACCATCCCAGTGCCCATCCCAGTGCCACCAGTGCCACCTGTGCCACCGATCCCCATCCCACTGCCACCTGTCACCATCGCAGTGCACCCAGTACAACCAGTGACCATCCCAGTGCCCATTCCAGTGCCACCAGTGCTCCCAGTGCCCCCGGTTCCCCCCATTTCCCCATCCCATGTCCCCATTAATATCCTCCCACCTGCCATGTCCCCGGCCTCTTTGTCACTTTGTCACCTTGGTGCCACCACAGGGACAGCGCGTGGCATCGTCATCTCCACGGGTGACCGCACGGTCATGGGCCGCATCGCCTCGCTGGCCTCGGGGCTGGAGGTGGGCCGGACGCCCATCGCCATGGAGATCGAGCACTTCATCCGCCTCATCACCGGCGTCGCCGTCTTCCTCGGCCTCTCCTTCTTCATCCTCTCGCTCATCCTCGGCTACACCTGGCTCGAGGCCGTCATCTTCCTCATCGGCATCATCGTGGCCAACGTGCCCGAGGGGCTGCTGGCCACTGTCACGGTGAGCTGTGGTGAACTGGGAAGGACTGGGATGGAGATATTGGGGTGTAAAAGGGTACTGGGATGGAATGGGAGCGCCACCATCATCTTCTTCATCGGCATCATCACGGCCAATGTGCCCCAGGGGCTTCTGGCCACTGTCACAGTGAACTGGAGTGAAATGGGAGGGACTGGGAGGGACTGGGAGGGATTGGGAACAAACTGGGAGGGACTGAGATGGAGATATTGGGGATTGAGATTGAACTGGGATGGACTGGGAACATCCACCATCATCTTCCTCATCGGCATCATTGTGGCCAATGTTCCCAAGGGGCTGCTGGCCACTGTCACAGTGGGAGGGGGCGCTGAGATCATTTTGGGGTGCTAGGAGGGTCTTGACACCCCATACCAGGGGTTGCACCCCAATGACACCCTGGGGTGCCCCCCAGGTGTGCCTGACCCCCATAACCAGATGACCACAATGAGGTTTGGGTATTGAGGGTACATTGTGAGGGTTCTGGTGCCACTTTTGGGGTCGAGGTGATTCTGTTCACCCCATATGGGGATCCCACCCCAATGACATCCCGGGGTGCCCCCCAGGTGTGCCTGACCCTCACTGCCAAGCGCATGGCCAGGAAGAACTGCCTGGTGAAGAACCTGGAGGCCGTGGAGACCCTCGGCTCCACCTCCACCATCTGCTCGGACAAGACGGGGACGCTGACCCAGAACCGCATGACCGTGGCCCACATGTGGTTCGACAACCAGATCCACGAGGCCGACACCACCGAGGACCAGTCGGGTGAGTGGGGGCACCCCGGGACTCCCAGTGCCCCCAGCGCCCCGATCCCCTGGGACCCCAATGCCCTGGAACCCCAATGCCCTGACACCTTGGTACCCAAATCCCTGGCACCCTGATCCCCTGGATCCCCAATCCCCCAAAACACCAATCTCCTGGCACCCCAATCTCCTGGAACCCCAATGACTTGAGACTTCAGTACCCAATCCCCCTGGCACCCCAATCCCCTGGCACCCTGATCCTCTGGGACCTCAATGCCCTGGGATCTCAGTACCGCCGATCCCCTGGCACCCCAATCCCCCAAAATCCTGATCCCCTGGCACCCCAATGCCTCAGGACCTCAGTACCCAAATCCCCTGGCACCCTGATCCCCTGGCACCCCAATCCTCTGGAACCCCAATGCCCCAAGACCTTGGTATGCAAATCCCTGGCACCCCAATCCCCCTGACACCCTGGTTCCCTGGAACTCCAATCCCCCAAAACCCCAATCCCCTTGAACCCCAATCTCCCAACACCCCAATCTCCTGGAACCCCAATGCCCCAAACCCCTGATCCCTTGGCACCCCAATGCCCTGACAGTGCCCCGTGTCCCCAGGTGCCACCTTCGACAAGCGCTCTCCCACGTGGGCGGCCCTGGTGACCCCAGGGTGGCCAATGGGTGACACCAGGGTGGTCAGTGTGTGACAGTGGTGACACCAGGGTGGTCAATGCATGTCCCTGATGGTGCCCCGTGTCCCCAGGTGCCACCTTCGACAAGCGCTCTCCCACGTGGGCGGCCCTGGCGCGCATCGCGGGGCTCTGTAACCGCGCCGTGTTCAAGCCGGGCCAGGAGAACGTCTCCATCTCCAAGGTGGGGGGGTCCCCGTGGCCCTGGGGGAGGGGACAGAGGGGACAGGGCCCCGGTGACAGCGGTGACAGCGGTGTCCCCACAGCGGGACACGGCCGGGGACGCGTCCGAGTCGGCGCTGCTCAAGTGCATCCAGCTGTCGTGCGGCTCCGTCAAGAGGATGCGGGACAGGAACCCCAAAGTGACCGAGATCCCCTTCAACTCCACCAACAAGTACCAGGTGTGGGCACGGGGGGACTGGGGGCACTGGGGGCATTGGGGGGCATTGGGGGGCATTGGGGGACATGGGGGACATGGGGGAATTGGGGGAGCTGGGGGCAATGGGGGAACCGGGATGGGGAACTGTGGAAACTGGGGACACTGGGGGAACTGGGGGCAGGAAGGGGAACTGGGGGTAATGGAGGCATTGGAGACTCTGGGGGCATGGGGGGCAATGGGGGCTTGGGGGAGTTGGGGGAACTGGGATGGAGAACTGGGGTGGGGAACTGGAGGAACTGAGGGAACTGAGGGAACTAGGGCAATGGGGGAACTGGGAGAACTGGGAGTGTTGGGATGGGGCCCTGCGGTCAATGGGGGCACTGGGGGCATGGGGGCAGTGGGGGAACTGAGGGAACTGGGGGAATGGGGGAACTGGTATGGGGAACTGGGATGGAGAACTGGGGAAACTGGGGCATGAGGGGAACTGGGGGAATTGGGGGCATGGGGGAACTGGTGACACTGGGGGAACTGGGGGCACTGGAGGCAATGGGGGGCACAGAGGGAACTGGGAAAGGGGCACTGGGGGCACTGGGATGGGGACCTGGGGGCACTGGGCAAAGTGTGTGTCACCCTGGGGTGACATGGGGCAGTACATGGGTGACACTGCAGTGGCTCTGGGTGGCACTGGTGGCACCAGAATGGTCAGTGGGTGACCCTGGGATGGCTCTGGGTGACATTGGTGACACTGGTTGAGGTATGTGTGACCCTGTGGTGGCTCTGGTGACCCTGAGCTGCCCGTGGCTGACCCCACACTGACCATGGCGCATGACCCCCCTGTCCCCTGTCTGTCCCCGTGTCCAGCTGTCCATCCACGAGCGCGAGGAGGACCCCCAGGGGTACCTGCTGGTGATGAAGGGAGCCCCCGAGCGCATCCTGGACCGCTGCTCCCGCATCCTCCTGCAGGGCCAGGAGCAGCCCCTGGACCAGGAGATGAGAGAGGCCTTCCAGAACGCTTACCTGGAGCTGGGGGGGCTTGGGGAGAGGGTCCTGGGTAGGTCTGGGGTCCTGGGGGGGGGTCCTAGGGGAGTACTGGGTGGTCCTGAGGGGCTGGAGAGGGGATCCAGAGGGGATTTGGGGGAGAAGAGCCTGGATAAGAACATGGAGGAACCTTCCAGAACGCCTACCTGGAGCTGGAGGGGCTCGGAGCTCAGGTCCTGGGTATGCCTGGGGGTCCTGGGAGGGGTTCTGGGGGTCCTGAGAGGGGTTGTGGGGGGATTTGGGGGAGAAGATCCTGGATAAGAACATGGAGGAACCTTCCAGAGCCCCTACCTGGAGCTGGGGGTGCTCGGGCAGAGGGTCCTGGGGGGACCTGGTGGTCCCCAGGGTTCTGTCACCTGTACCTGCCCCCGGACAGGATCCTGGGGGTCCCTGTGGGGTCCCTCATGGATTCCTGTGGGTGTTTTGGGGGTCTCAGTGTCCCCACCATGTCCGCAGGATTCTGTCACCTGTACCTGCCCCTGGACACAATCCTGAGGCTGTTTTGGGGGTCTTTGGGGTCTCACTGTCCTATCCTGGTGTCCTCAGAGTTCCCTGGGGTGGTTCCTCGCAGGTTCCTGGGGGTGTCTTTGGTGTCCCTGGGGTCTCAGTGTCCCCACAATGTCCCCAGGGTTCTGTCACCTGTACCTGCCCCCGGACAAGTTTCTGAGGATGTTTTTGGTGTCCCTGAGGTCACATTGTCCCCGTGGTGTCCCCAAGATTCTGTCACCTGTACCTGCCCCTGGACACAATCCTAGAGGTGTTTTTGGGGTGTTTTTGGGGTCTCAGTGTCCCCACAATGTCCCCAGGGTTCTGTCACCTGTACCTGCCCCCGGACAAGTTCCCCCGTGGGTTCCGTTTCGACGCTGATGAGGTGAATTTCCCCACCACCGACCTTTGCTTCGTGGGGCTCATGTCCATGATCGACCCCCCCCGCGCCGCCGTGCCCGACGCCGTGGGCAAGTGCCGGAGCGCCGGCATCAAGGTGGGACCCCAAAATCCCCCTGAGCCCCCCAGGACCCCAAAACCCCGGACAGGACCCCAAAATACACCTGAGCTTGCCCAGGACCCCAAAACTCCCATTTGTGACTCCAAAACCTCCCCTGAGCCCACTCTGACCCCAAAACCCCTGCCCAGGACCCCAAAACCCTCCTAAGCCCCCTGGGACCCTAAACCCCCACCTGGGACCCTAAACCCCCCACCTGGGACCCCAAAACACACCCAGAGCCCGCCCAGGACCCAAAACCCCCCTGAGCTCACCTGGGGTCCCCATTTCCCCTTGGCCCCCTCCATTCTGGGCTGTCCCCAGTTGTCCCCAGATGTCCCCCCAGGTGTCCCCAGGTGTCCCCCAGGTGTGCCCAGGTGTGCCCAGGTGCTGACGGTGCCCCCCAGGTGATCATGGTGACCGGGGACCACCCGATCACGGCCAAGGCCATCGCCAAGGGCGTGGGGATCATCTCCGAGGGCAACGAGACCGTGGAGGACATCGCGGCACGGCTGAACATCCCTGTGAGCCAGGTGAACCCCAGGTGAGACATCCTGGACATCCCCATCAGGCAGGTGAGCCCCAAGGGAGCTCCAGGTGAGCCACAGGTGAACCAGGTGAACCCCAGGTGAGCCCCAGGTGAGCCCCAAGTGAGCTCCAGGTAAGCCCCAGGTGAGTCCCAGGGCAACCCAAGGTGAGCCAGATGAACCCCAGGTGAGCCCCAGGTGAGCCAGGTAGGGGAAATTGAGGGGATCTGGGGGGGTCTTTCAAGGAATTTTGGGGTCCTGGAGCAGATTTTGGGGTGCTGACCACCCTCCAAGGTGTGTTTGGTGCATGGTCACACCTGAAGGACACAAGCTTGGAGCAGCTGGGGAGGGGATTTTGGGGGTGATCTCACGGATTTTGGGGATCCTGGGGCGTTTTTCTGTGAATTTTGGGGTGCTGATTTTGAGGTGCTGATTTTGGGGTGCTGATTTTGGGGTGCTGACCCCAGGGAGGCCAAGGCATGCGTGGTACACGCCTTGGTCCTGAAGGACACGAGCTCAGAGCAGCTGGGGAGGGGATTTTGGGGTGATCTCACGGATTTTGGGGATCCTGGGGGGTTTTTCTGGGAAATTTGGGAATTTTGGGGTGCCGATTTTGGGGCGCTGACCCCCAGGGAGGCCAAGGCGTGCGTGGTGCACGGCTCGGACCTGAAGGACATGAGCTCGGAGCAGCTGGACGAGATCCTGCGCAACCACACCGAGATCGTGTTCGCCCGCACGTCGCCCCAGCAGAAGCTGATCATCGTCGAGGGCTGCCAGCGGCAGGTGACAGCGCCCTGGCCCTGTGTCACCTGTGTCACCTGGGCCACCGCTGGCACCTCATCCCGATGTCCCCAGTGTCCCCAATAACGCCGATGTCCCCAAAGCCAGCAGTGTCACCAGTATCCACAGTGCTCCCCATGTTCCCAATGTCCCCAAGTGTCCCCGAAGCTACCAATTCCTCTGGTATCCACAGTGTTCTACATATTCCCAGTGTCCCCTAGTGTCCCCAGTGTCCCCAAAGCCACCAGTGTCCCCCGAATCCACAGTGTTCCCCATATTCCCAATGCCCCCAAGTGTCCCCAATGTCTCCAGTGTCCCCAAAGCCATCAATGTCCCCAATATCCCCAGTCTTCCTCACATTCCCAATGTCCTCAATATCCAAAACATCCCCAATGTCCCCAAAGTCCCCGTGTCCCCAAAGCCACCAGTGTCCCCAGAATCCACATTGTTCCCCATATTCCCAATGTCCTCAATTATCCCCAATGTCCCCAATACCTCCAATGTCCCCAAGTGTCCCCAAAGCCACCAATGTCCCCAATGTTCCCAATCTTCCCCATATTCCCAATGTCCTCAATATCCAAAACATCCACAATGTCCCCAAAGTCTCCAGTGTCCCCAAAGCCACCAGTGTCCCCAGAATCCACAGTGTTCCCCATATTCCCAATGTCCCCAATGTCCGCAACGTCCTCCAATGTCCCCAGTGTCCCCAAAGCCACCAATTCCTCTGGTATCCCCAGTGTTCTCCATATTCCCAATGTCCTCAATTATCCCCAATGTCCCCAATACCTCCAATGTCCCCAATGTCCCCAATGTCTCCAATGACCTCAAAGCCCCCAATGTCCCCAATGTTCCAAATTTTCCAATGTCCCCAATGACCCCAAAGCCCCCAATGTGCCCAGTGTCCCCAAAGCCCTCAGCACTCCCAATACGCCCAATGTCCCCAACACCCCCAATGTCCCCAGCGTCCCCGTGTCCCAAATACCTCCAATGTCCCCAATGTCCCGGTGCCCCCAGGGCGCCATCGTGGCGGTGACGGGTGACGGCGTCAATGACTCGCCGGCGCTGAAGAAGGCAGACATCGGCATCGCCATGGGCATCGCGGGCTCGGACGTGTCCAAGCAGGCGGCCGACATGATCCTGCTGGACGACAACTTCGCCTCCATCGTCACCGGCGTCGAGGAAGGTTGGGGACAGACACTGGGGTTTGGGGACACAGGGGACATGGTGGGTACTGGGGGAATTTGGGGAATTGGGGCCATTGGGGATACTGGGGACACTGGGGATATTGGGGACATTGGGGATACTGGGGACACTGGGGATATTGGGGCCATTGGGGATACTGGGGACACTGGGGATATTGGGGACATTGGGGACATTGTGGGTGTTTGGGATATTGGGGACAATGGGGACATTTGTGGATGTTCAGGATATTGAGATATTGAGGACATTTGTGGGTGTTTGGGACTTTGGGGACATTTGTGGGTGTTTGGGTCTTTGGGGACATTGGGGACATTTGTGAGTATTTAGGACATTGGGATATCCGGGACACTGGGGGCATTGGAAGCACTGGGGACATTTGGGGACACTGCTGTCCCCTGGCAGGCCGCCTGATCTTCGACAACCTGAAGAAGTCGATCGCCTACACGCTGACCAGCAACATCCCCGAGATCACCCCGTTCCTGCTCTTCATCATCGCCAACATCCCGCTGCCGCTGGGCACCGTCACCATCCTCTGCATCGACCTGGGCACCGACATGGTGAGGGGGGACCCCAAATCCACCAAAACCCACCCCAAATCCACCCAGAAACCCTAAAAACATCCCAAATCCATCATTGCCAACATCCCGCTGCCGCTGGGCACCGTCACCATCCTGGGCACCGACATGGTGAGGGGAACCCTAAATCCTCCTGGGGACCCCAAATCCATCCCATATCCAACCAGGGATCCCAAATCCACCCCAAAGACCCCAAATCCTTCTGTCCCTGGGCCCTGCCACCATCCCATGACGTGGGACAGTGGGTGACACAGGGCGACACTGGGTGACATTGAGTGACACGAGGTGACACCGCTGTCCCCTCAGGTCCCCGCCATCTCCTTGGCCTACGAGGCGGCCGAGAGCGACATCATGAAACGGCAACCGCGGAACCCCCGCAGCGACAAACTGGTCAATGAGAGGCTGATCAGCATGGCCTACGGCCAGATCGGTCAGTGGTCACTCTGGGGTCATTCATGGTCAGTCATGGTCAGTCTGGGGTCATTCATGGTCAGTCTGGGGTCATTCATGGTGATTCATGGTCATTTATGGTCAGCAAGAAGCTCATCAGCATGGCCTATGGCCAGATCAGTCAGTGGTCACTCTGGGGTCCTTCATGGTCATTCATGGTCAGTCTGGGGTCATTCATGGTCATTCATGGTCATTCATGGTCATTTATGGTCAACGAGAAGCTCATCAGCATGGCCTATGGCCAGATCGGGCAGTGGTCACTCTGGGGTCACTCAGGGGTCACTCAGGGTCATCAGCCTGGCCTATGGCCGGATTGGTCAGTGAGGGCTCCCAAGGTGATCCCAAATCCTGAGTTTTTTATCCCGATCCTGATCCTGGTCCCTCAGGGATGATCCAGGCTCTGGGCAGGTTCTTCATGCACTTTGTGATCCAATCCCGTGGTTTTTATCCCAATCCATGGTTTTTATCCCAATCCTGGTCCCTCAGGGATGATCCAGGCTCTGGGCGGGTTCTTCACGCACTTTATGATCCAATCCCGTGGTTTTTATCCCAATCCATGGTTTTTATCCCAATCCTGATCCCTCAGGGATGATCCAGGCTCTGGGCGGGTTCTTCACCTACTTCGTGATCCTGGCGGAGAACGGGTTCCTGCCGGGGACGCTGCTCGGGATCCGCCTGGCCTGGGACGATCGATCCAAGAACGACCTGGAGGATTCCTACGGGCAGGAGTGGGTGAGGGACCCTGAAACCAACCCTACACATTGGTTACACACCCCTTACACACCAGTTACACATCCCTTACACTCTGCTCCAAGAACGACCTGGAGGATTCCTACGGGCAGGAGTGGGTGAGGGAACCTACACTGACCCTACACACCGGTTACACACCCCTTACACACCAGTTACACACCCCTTACACACCAGTTACACAGCCCTTACACTCTGCTCCAAGAACAACCTGGAGGATTCCTACCGGCAGGAGTGGATGAGGGAACCTACACTGACCCTACACACCGGTTACACACCAGTTACACACGATTTGCATCCCAGTTTACACCCCAGTTATACACCAGTTACACACCTACTTCCACCCCATTTCCACACCCATTTCTGCCCAATTTCCACCCCGTTCCCACCCTCTTTCCATGTTTATTTCTACCCCATTTCTGCCCTGTTTCTCCCATTTACTCCTGGTTTCCCCATTGTTCACTCATGGTTTCCTCCTCGGTTTCCCCCGTTGTTCACTCATGGTTTCCTCCCTGGTTTCCCCATTTTTTACTTCCTGTTTCCTCCTCAGTTTCCCCCATTGTTCACCTCTGGTTTCCTCCCCAGTTTCCCCTGTTGTTCACTCCCAGTTTCTCCCCCGGTTTCCCCGTTTTTCACTCTGGTTTTCCCAGTTGTTCACTCTGTTTCCTCCTCAATTTCCCCCATTGTTCACTCATGGTTTCCTCCCTGGTTTCCCCATTTTTTACTCCCTGTTTCCTCCTCAGTTTCCCCGTTTTTCACTCTGGTTTCCCCCCATTGTTCACTCATGGTTTCCTCCCTGGTTTCCCCATTTTTTACTCATGGTTTCCTCCTGGTTTCCCCAATTTTCACTCTGGTTTCCCCTGTTGTTCACTCTGCTTCCTCCTCGATTTCCCCCATTGTTCACTCCAATTTACTCCCCAGTTTCCCCGTTTTTCACTCTGGTTCCCCCCATTGTTTACTCATGGTTTCCTCCTGGTTTCCCCCATTGTTCACTCATGGTTTCCTCCTGGTTTCCCCCCATTGTTCACTCAAGGTTTCCTCCCCGGTTTCCCCATTTTTTACTCCCTGTTTCCTCCTCAGTTTCCCCGTTTTTCACTCTGGTTTCCCCCCATTGTTTACTCATGGTTTCCTCCTGGTTTCCTCCATTGTTTCCTCCTGGTTCCCCCCATTGTTCACTCATGGTTTCCTCCCCGGTTTCCCCATTTTTTACTCCCTGTTTCCTCCTCAGTTTCCCCGTTTTTCACTCTGGTTTCCCCCATTGTTCACTCATGGTTTCCTCCCTGGTTTCCCCATTTTTTACTCCGTGTTTCCTCCTCAGTTTCCCCCATCGCTCACTCCGATTTCTCCCCCGGTTTCCCGGTTTTTCACCCTCCATTCCCCGTTTCCCGCAGACGTACGAGCAGCGCAAGGTGGTGGAGTTCACGTGCCACACGGCGTTCTTCGCCAGCATCGTCGTGGTGCAGTGGGCGGATCTCATCATCTGCAAGACGCGCCGCAACTCCGTCTTCCAGCAGGGCATGAAGTGCGACAAAACACCCCCAAAAATGCCCCAAAAACACCCCAAAATCCCACCCCAAACCACCCAAAAAATCCCACCCAAAACGAGAAATATTCCCCCAAAATCCACCTCAACTCTATCTTCCAGCAGGGCATGAAGTGTGACAAAACACCCCCAAAAATGGCCCAAAAACACCCCAAAATCCCACCCCAAACCACCCAAAAAATCCCACCCAAAACGAGAAATATTCCCCCAAAATCCACCTCAACTCCATCTTCCAGCAGGGCATGAAGTGTGGCAAAACACCCCAAAAATGCCCCAAATCACCCCAAAACCACCCCAAAATCCCAGCCCAAACCACCCCAAAAACACCACAAAATGTGCTGCAACTCCATCTTCCAGCAGGGCATGAAGGGTGACAAAACACCCCAAAAACACCCCAAAATCCCATTCAAAACCAGCCCAAAAATACCCCAAAATCATCTGAAAATCCTGCCCAAAATGACCCCAAAATTCAACCAAAAATCCACTTGAAATCATCCCAAAACTACCCCAAAATCCTACCTCAAACTCACCCCAAAATCCCACTTCAAACCAGCCAAAATTCCCCCAGAATCCACCTCGACTCCATCTTCCAGTTGGCATGAACTGGGGACCAAAACACCCCAAAATTATCCCAAAAATGCCCCAAAAATACCCCAAAACCCTACCTAGAACGCACCTGAAATCATCCCAAAACTACCCCAAAAATACTCCAAATCCGCCCCAAAATCCCATCCAAAACCAGCCCAAAATCCCACCCAAAACACACCTGAATTCATCCCAAAACCACCCCCAAAATACCCCAAAATTACCCCAAAATCCTACCCAAAACCACCCCAAACCCATCCCAAAACCCCAAAACCTCCCCCAGCCCCCCCAAAAACTCCAAAATGCTCCCAAAAATCCCAAATTCCCTTCCCACAAATCCACTCCAAACCCCCATCTCCCTTTCAACCCTTCCAAAAAATCCCAAAACCTCTCCAACCCTAAAAAAAACCCCAAAACACCCCTAAAAAATCCCCAAATTCCCCAAAAACCCCAAATCCCCCCAATTTTTTTAGGAACAAGATCCTGATTTTCGGGCTGCTGGAGGAGACGGCGCTGGCGGCGTTCCTGTCCTACTGCCCGGGCATGGGGGTGGCTCTGCGCATGTACCCCCTCAAGTGAGGGACACCCCAAAAATCTCCACCCCAAAAATCCCCAATTCCCCTCCAAATCCCCCCCCAAAAAATCCTTAAACTGCCCCAAATCGGCCCCAAAAAAACAAATCCCAAAAAAATCCCCATTTCCCCCACAAAACCCCAAAAACTCATTCCAAAATCTCATCCCTCTTCCAAAGGACCCAAAAAACCCCAAAATTGTTCCAACCCCCCCCAAAAAATCCAAAATCCCCAATTCCCCTCCAAATCCCCCCCCCAAAAAATCCTTAAACTGCCCCAAATCGGCCCCAAAAAACCAAATCCCAAAAAAATCCCCAATTCCCCTCCAAATCCCCTCCAAAAAATTCCCCAAAACCGCTCCAAAGCTCTAAAAACCCAAATCCTACAAAAATCCCCAATTCCCCTATAAAACCCCGACAAATTCATTCCAAAATCCCCTTCCAAATGACCCAAAAAAACCCAAAACTGCTCCAAACCCCCCAAAAATCCAGAATCCCCCCAAAATCCCCAATTCCCCTACAAAACCCATCTAAAGAATCAAAAAGCTGCTCCAAATCCCCCCCCAAAAATCCCAAATCCCCCCAAAAATCCCAAATCCCCTCCTAAAAAATCCCCCAACCAACAAAACAAACAGGGGAAAAATGAAAATATTTGGGGCTGAATCTCCAAAAATGGGAATTAAAAAATTGGGGGGGAATTAAAAAATTGGGAGAGGCAAAACAGAGCCCCGACCCCGCCTGGGATTTGGGGTCCCCCAAATTTTGGGGTCCCAATTTTGAGGTTTTTGTGCCCAGGGTGACCTGGTGGTTCTGCGCCTTCCCCTATTCCCTGCTGATTTTTGCCTACGACGAGGTCAGGAAACTGATCCTGAGGCGCTACCCCGGAGGTGAGACCCCAAAACATGAGGGGGGACCCCAAAAAATTGGGCGGGAATCCTATAAAAATTTTGGGGGAAAAATGTAGGGGGAAAAAATTGGGGAAATTAAAAAAAATGGGAATAAAATGGGAATAAAATGGGGGGAAGTGGGAATAAAATTGTGGAAAAAGCCCAAAAATGGAAACCCTAAAAAAAACGGGAACCCTAAAAAATGGGAACCTTAAAAATTGGAAACCTTAAAAAATGAAATCTCCAAAACTGGGAATAAAAAAAAAAAAAAAAAAAAGGAGCCCTAAAAATTGGAAATCCTAAAAAATGGGAACCCTAAAAAATGGGAACCCTAAGAATGGAAACCCCCAAAAATGGAAACCCTAAAAAAAGGGAACCCTAAAAAATGGGAACCTTAAAAATTGGAAACCTTAAAAAATGGAATCCCCAAAACTGGGAATAAAAAAAAAAAAAAAAGGAGCCCTAAAAATTGGAAATCCTAAAAAATGGGAACATCAAAAGAATGGGAACCCTAAAAAATGGAATCTCCAAAAAATGGGAACCTTAAAAATTGGAAACCCTAAAAAATTGAATCCCTAAAGGAATGGAAATCCCAAAAAATGGGAACCCTAAAGGAATGGGAACCCAAAAAAAAAAGGAAATCTCAAAAATCAGAATACTTATAAATGGGAACCCTAAAAGAATGGAATCCCCAAAAATGGAAACCCTAAAATAATGGAAACACCCAAAAAATGGGAATCTCTAAAAAATTGAAACACCAAAAAATGGAAATCTCAAAAAATGGGAACACTAAAAATTGGAACCCTAAAAGAATGGGAACATAAAAAAAAAAAAAAAAAAAAAAAAAAAAAAAAGAGAATCAAAAAAATTGAAGCCCTAAAAAATTTGGGGATTTGGGGATTTGAGATTTGGGGGTTTGGGCGTTTGCGATTTGGGGATTTGGGGGCTTTGGGATTTTGGGGATTTGGGATTTGGGGGTTTGGGGTTTTGTGGATTTGAGATTTGGAGATTTGGGGGTTTGGGGTTTGGGCGTTTGGGATTTGGGGCTTTGGGATTTTGGGGCTTTGGGATTTTGGGGATTTGGGATTTTGGGGATTTGGGGGTTTGGGGTTTTGTGGATTTGAGATTTGGAGATTTGGGGGTTTGGCAGTTTGGGCGTTTGGGATTTGGGGATTTGGGGATTTGAGGGTTTGGGAGTTTGGGATTTGGGGATTTTGGGGATTTGGGATTTGGAGATTTGGGGATTTTGGGGATTTGGGATTTGGGGGTTTGGGGTTTTGTGGATTTGAGATTTGGAGATTTGGGGGTTTGGGGCTTTGGGATTTTGGGGATTTGGGGATTTGGGGGTTTGGGATTTGGGGGTTTGGTGTTTTGTGGATTTGAGATTTGGAGATTTGGGGGTTTGGGGATTTGGGATTTGGGGATTTGGGGATTTTGGGGATTTGGGATTTGGGGGTTTGGGGTTTTGCGGATTTGAGATTTGGAGATTTGGGGGTTTGGGGCTTTGGGATTTTGGGGATTTGGGGGTTTGGGGTTTTGTGGATTTGAGATTTGGAGATTTGGGGGTTTGGGCGTTTGGGATTTGGGGATTTGAGGGTTTGGGAGTTTGGGATTTGGGGATTTGGGGATTTTGGGGATTTAGGATTTGGGGGTTTGGGGTTTTGCGGATTTGAGATTTGGAGATTTGGGGATTTGGGATTTGGGGGTTGGGGGGTTTGGGGTTTTGTGGATTTGGGGGTTTGGGGTTTTGTGGATTTGGGCTCCCCCTGACGCCCCCTCCCCTTTTTTTGCAGGCTGGGTGGAGAAGGAAACGTATTACTGATCCCCTCCCCCTCTTTTGGGACCCCCCGGAGCCCCTCCCCCACCCCAGCACTAACCCGGGGGGGGTCGGGACCCCCTGAAATGGGGGCGCACCCGGACCCCCCCCCTGCAGAGCAATAAACCAGTTTAACCCCCCCGTGTACTGGGATGGACTGGGATGGACTGGGAAGGGAGGGGGCGACACTCAAACCCCTCAAATTCCCCCAAATTCCCTCAAATTCCTCCAAATTCCCCCCAGATTTCCCCCAAATTTCCCCCAAATTCCTCCAAATTCCCCCCAGATTTCCCCCAAATTTCCCCCAAATTCCCTCAAATTCCTCCAAATTCCCCCCAGATTTCCCCCAAATTTTCCACAAATTCCCCCCGAATTTTCCCCTACATTTCCCCCAAATCCCCTCAAATTTTCCCCAAATTTCAGCCTATTTTTCCCCCCAAATCTCTCCTAGATTTACCCCAAATTCCCCCCCACATTTCCTCCAAATTCTCCCGGATTTTTCCCCAAATTTCCCCCTAAATTTTCCCCAAATTCCCACAAATTTCCCCCAACTGTTCCCTAAAGCCCCCCAAATTTCCCCAAAATTCCTCCAAATTCCTTCAAATTTTCCCCAAATTCCCACAAATTCCCCTCCAAATTTTCCCCCAAATTTTCGCCCAAATTCCTTCCAAATTCCTCCAAATCCACCCCAAATTTCCCCCAAATTCCCCCCGAATTTTCCCCAAATTCCCCTCAGATTTTCTCTAAATTTCCCCCCAATGTCCCCTCGGTGTCCCCATGGGGGGGTCCCCTCTATTTTTAGCGCCCCCCTCCCCCCCCCGGATCCTCTTTCCCTTCTCAAAAAGGAGAGGGAAGGGAGGGGGGGACACTTGGGGACATTGGGGACATTTGGGGACAGACGGACAGTGGGGTCGGGCTGAGCCTCTGTCACTCCCCCAAGCCGGGGTAGTGGCAGTGCCACCGTCCCGCTGCGGCCCTGGGAGGTGACACCGCGTCCGTCTGTCCCCTCCGTGTCCGTCTGTCCCCGCCGTGTCCGTCTGTCCCCTCCGTGTCCGTCTGTCCCCGCCGTGTCCCCTCCCGCCGCCGGAAGGGGCTGGCGCTGTCGCCGTGTCCCCAAGGGGGTCGCCGGAGTCCTTGTGGCCCAGGGGCTGCGTCCGGGCCGGGGACGGGTGTCCGTCTGTCCCCGGGGTCTGTGTGTCTGTCCCCAGGGTCTGTGTGTCCCCAGGGTCCGTCTGTGTGTCCCCAAGGTCTGTCCGTCTGTCCCCAAGGTCTGTCCGTCTGTCCCCAGGGTCTGTGTGTCTGTCCTCAGGGTCTGTGTGTCCCCAAGGTCTGTCCGTCTGTCCCCAGGGTCTGTCTTTCTGTCCCCACGGTGTCTCAGTCCCCTGGCTGTGTCCCTTCCTGTGTCTGTGTGTCCTCGCGTCCGTGTGTCCATCCCTCTGTCCTTGTGTCCATATCCGTGTCCCCGTGTCCCTCTGTCCTCCTGTCCCTCTCCCCCTGTCCCTCTGTCCCCCTGTCCCTTGTCCATCCGTCCCCTGTCCCTCTGTGCGTCCCTGTCCCTGTCCCGTGTCCCTCTGTCCCCCTCTCCGTCTGTCCCCCTGTGTCTCTGTCCGTCCCTGTCCTGTGTCCGTCTGTCCCTGTCCCCATGTCCCCTCTGTGGCTCCTGGCTCTGCTGGCCCTGACCCCGGGGGTCCCGGGGGGTCCCGAGGTTTGTCCCGGTGTCTGTCCCTCTGTCTGTCCCGGTTGTCCCGGTGTCCATCCCGCTGTCAGTCCCGCTGTCTGTCCCGGTTGTCCCGGTGTCTGTCCCGGTCCCGCGCTGCCGCTGCCGGTCCCGGACGGGCTCAGCCGCCTCCGCCCGGTGCCCCCCGGGACCCTCCCGGAGCTGCTCCGGCGCTTCCCGGTGCTGGCGCTGCTGCGGAGCCCCGGGGGCAGCGGGCACCGGGCCCAGGAGCTGCGGGCGCTCGAGGTGCGAACCGGGAGGGACAGCGGGGGTGGCACTGAGGGGACACCAGGGTGGCACTGAGGGGACACCAGGGTGGCACTGAGGGGACACCAGGGGTGGCACTGAGGAGACACCGAGCTGTTCCCGGTGCTGGCGTTGCCCTGGGGACACCGGGAGGAGCTGGGAGGGACTGGGCAAATATCGGGGACACTGAGAGACAGTGGGGACACCGAGGGGACATTGGGGACAATGAGAGGCACTGGGGGACATTGAGGGGGCACTGGGAGGGAACTGGGAGCACTGAGGACACTGGGAGGACATTGGGGGACACTGAGGGGACACTGGGGGACAGTGGGGCACACTGAGAGGCGCTGGGAGCACTGGGAGGGAACTGGGAACACTGGGGACACTGAGAGGACATTGGGGGGACACTGGGAGGGAACTGGAACCACTGAGAGACACTGGGGGACATTGGGAGGACATTGGGGGGGGGCACTGGGGACACTGGAGACAGTGGGCACACCGAGGGGACACTGGGGGACACTGAGGCACTGAGGACACTGGGAGGACACTGGGGGGACACTGAGAGGCACTGGGGACACTGGGAGGACATTGGAGGAACACTGGGAGCACTGGGGACACTGTGGGACTCTAGAGGACGCTGAGGGGACACTGGGGGACACTGAGAGGCACTGGGAGCACTGGGAGGGAACTGGGAGCACTGGGAGGGAACTGGGAGCACTGAGGACACTGGGAGGACATTGGGGGACACTGGAGGGACACTCGGGACACTGGGGGGATATCGGAGACACTGGGGACACTGGGGACATTGGGAGGACATTGGGGGACACTGGGGGGATATCGGGGACACTGGAGACACTGGGGACACTGAGGGGACACTGGGGGACAGTGGGGCACACTGAGAGGCGCTGGGAGCACTGGGAGGGAACTGGGAACACTGGGGACACTGAGAGGACATTGGGGGGACACTGGGAGGGAACTGGAACCACTGAGAGACACTGGGGGACATTGGGAGGACATTGGGGGGGGGCACTGGGGACACTGGAGACAGTGGGCACACCGAGGGGACACTGGGGGACACTGAGGCACTGAGGACACTGGGAGGACACTGGGGGGACACTGAGAGGCACTGGGGACACTGGGAGGACATTGGAGGAACACTGGGAGCACTGGGGACACTGTGGGACTCTAGAGGACGCTGAGGGGACACTGGGGGACACTGAGAGGCACTGGGAGCACTGGGAGGGAACTGGGAGCACTGGGAGGGAACTGGGAGCACTGAGGACACTGGGAGGACATTGGGGGACACTGGAGGGACACTCGGGACACTGGGGGGATATCGGAGACACTGGGGACACTGGGGACATTGGGAGGGCACTGGGGACACTGAGAGGACATTGGAGGGACACTGGGAGCACTGGGGACACTGGGAGGACATTGGAGGGACACTGGGAGCACTGGGGACACTGTGGGACTCTAGAGGACGCTGAGGGGACACTGGGGGACACTGAGAGGCGCTGGGAGCACTGGGAGGGAACTGGGAGCACTGGGGACATTGGGAGGACATTGGGGGACACTGGAGGGACACTTGGGGACACTGGAGGGATATCGGAGACACTGGGGACACTGGGAGGGCACTGGGGACACTGAGGGGCACTGGGAGGACACTGGGGAGGTACTGGGGGAATACTGGGGACACTCGGGGACACTGAGAGACACTGGGGACATTGGGAGGACATTGGGGGACACTGGGGGGATATTGGGGTCACTGGGGGGCCCTGGGGGTTACTGGAGACACTGGGGACACTAAGGGGACACTGAGGGGACACTGAGGGGACACAGCGGGTCCCACAGGGAGGGTGGCAGGTCCCCATCCGTGTCCCCTCCCCCCAGCTGGTGGCGCAGGCTCTGGAGCCCCGCGGGGTCGGGTTCGGGATCGTGGACACGGACACGGAGCCGGAGCTGGCCCGGGAGTGGGGTACGGGGACCCCGGGGACACCCCGAGACCCCTGAGACCCCCAGGGACACCCAGGGACCCCCGAGACCCCCTGGGCTGGGACCCCGCGGGAACCCCAAATGGGCCCAGGGATCCCCTGGGACCCCCCAAATGGGCACAGGGACACCCCCAGTGACACCTGGGTCACCCCACGGTGGGCACAGGGACCCCCAAATGGGACCCAGGGACCCCCAGACTGTGCCCAGGCACCCCATGAGACCCCCAAACCAGACCCAGGGACCCCCAAATCTCACCCAGGAGCCTCATGGGACCCCCAGACTGAGCCCAGGGACCTCTAAGCCAGACCCAGGGACCCCCAAACCAGGTCCAGGGGCCTCATGGGACCCCCAAACCAGACCCAGGAACACCCTGACTGGACCCAGGGACCCCCAAACCAGGCCCAGAGACCCTCAAGCTGTGCCCAGGAACCTCATGGGATCCCCCAAACCAGGCCCAGGAACACCATGAGATCCCCAAATCGGGTTCAGGGATCCCCAAACCGCCACCCACCCCCCCCCCCATTGTGTCCCCACGCCCCCCCGTGTCCCCAGGGCTGGCGGGCCGCTGGCGCCTGGCGCTGCTGAGGGGACACTCGGTGACAGAGTACCCGGGGGAGCTGGCGGTGCCAGCGCTGCTGCGCTTCCTGAGCCAGGTGAGACCCCCCCAAAACCCCCAGAGCCACCCCCAGACCCTGGGGACAGCCCAGAGCCCCCCTTGAATTCCAGGGGACCCCTCCCCAGGTGCTGCCCCAGCAGCTCCGGGACTTTGGGGACATCGAGGAGGAGCCCGAAGGCACCGGGGACTGCTGGGGACAGCGCAGGGTGTGTGGGGACAGCCGGGTGTCACTGTCACACCTGGGTGTCACCTGTGTCACCTGGGTGTCCCAATTCCCAATCCTCAATCCCATTCCCTGTTCCCCAATCCCCCAATTCTCCATCCCCCATTTCCCGTTCCCAGTTCCCCATTCCCATTCCCAATCCCCTAATCCCAATTCCCATTCCCCATTCCCAATCCCCATTTCCTCTTCCCAGCTCCCAATGCCTCAGTTCCCCATTCTCATCCCCGGTTCCCAGTTCCCATTCCCAGTTCCCCCATTCCCCATTCCCAGTTCCCATTCCCTGTTCCCGGTCCACCATTCCCAATTCCCCAAATCCTCATTCCCATTCCCAATCCCCAGTTCCCCATTCCCAGTTCCCATTCCCAGTCCCAATCCCAGTCACAGTTCCCCAATGCCAATTCCCAATTCCCAGATCCCCATTCCCATCCCCAGTTCCCATTCGTGTTCCCCATTCCCAGTTCCCCAATCCCCCAATTCTCAATCCCCCAGTTCCCCATTCCCAATCCCCCAATCCCCCAATCCCCATTCCCAATCCCCAATTCCCCAAATCCTCATTCCCAGTTCCCAATCCCCAGTTCCCCATTCCCATTCCCAGTTCCCATTCCCAGTTCCCCATTCCCAATCCCCCAGTTCCCCAATGCCAATTCCCAATTCCCAGTTCCCCATTCCCGTCCCCAGTTCCCATTCGTGTTCCCCATTCCCAGTTCCCCAATCCCCCAATTCTCAATCCCCCAGTTCCCCATTCCCATTCCCAATCCCCCAATCCCCATTCCCAATTCCCCAAATCCTCATTCCCAGTTCCCATTCCCAGTTCCCCATTCCCAATCCCAGTCACAGTTCCCCAATGCCAGTTCCCAATCCCAGTTCCCCAATCCCCCAATTCTCAATCCCCCATTCCCAGTTCCCCATTCCCCAGTCCCAATCCCAGTCCCAATTCCCCAATCCCACCATCCCCCATTCCCCAATTCCCATTTCCAGTTCCCAGTTCCCAATTCCAGTTCCCTGTCTCGAATCCCCCAGTCCCAGTTCCCCAGTCCCCAATCCCAATTCCCTGTTCCCGAATCCCAATCCCCTCATCCAAATCCCATTCCCAATCCCCCAGTTCCCAGTTCCCCATTCCCAATCCCCCAGTTCCCATTCCCCTTTCCAAATTCTCCCAGTTTCCTCCATCCCCCCTCAGCCTTCCAGTCCTTCATCATCACCCGGCGCTTCCACCCCTCCCTCCTCTTCCTCGCCACATTCAACCCCCAGGTGAGTCCAGGGGGTGCTGGAGGGGCTGAGTGACCCCTGGGATCCCCTGGGACCCCCCAAAATCCCAAAATTCCCCCAAAAATCTCCTCAAAAATCCCCCCAAATTCCCCGTTTCAGGCAGCGCTGGGGCTGGGCCTGGAGCGGCCCCGGAGCTTTGGGGGGGCCCTGGGGTCCCCACCCCAAGGGACCCCTCCCCAAACTGGGGGGCACGGAGTGGGGGGCGCAGGGAAACAGGCAGGGGGTTGCCATGGAAACGGGATGCTGAGAGGAGGAGTGTGCTATGGGAAGCGGTTGCTATGGGGATGGAGTTTCCATGGGGATGTGGTTGCCATGGGGATGTGGTTGCCATGAGATGTGGTTGCCATGGGGACAGGTTGCCATGAGAAGAGGTCACTATGGGGTGGTGGTTGCTATGGGGACGTGGTTACTATGGGATGTGGTTACTATGGAGATGTGGTTGCTATAGGAATAAGTTGCTATGGGGACATGGTTGCTATGAGAGGAGGTCACTGTGGGGTGGTGGTTGCTATGGGGACATGGTTGCCATGGGGATGGTTGCCGCAGGAATAGGTTGCCATGGCAAGATGGTTGCCATGGGGATCCAGTTGCCATGGCGATGTGGTTGCCCTGGGAGATGGTTGCCCTGGGAACAAGTTGCCATGGGGATGTGGTTGCTATGGGGATCCAGTTGCCCTGGGGGATGATTGCCACGGGTAATGGTTGCCAAGGGAGATGGTTGCCATGGGGATCCAGTTGCCATGGCGATGTGGTTGCCCTGGGAACAAGTTGCCATGGGGATGTGGTTGCCATGGGGATCCGGTTGCCCTGGAAGATGATTGCCAAGGGTAATGGTTGCCAAGGGAGATGGTTGCCACGGGCAATGATTACCATGGGGATCCGGTTGCCATGGGGATGTGGTTGCCATGGAAACAGCCGATTCTCACCCCCCCACCCCATCTCGCCCCTCTCCTTTTCCCACGGCGGCCTCGGGGGTCGCCCCCGCCGGTCTGGGGAGACTGCCCTGCCCCGGGGGGGTCCCGGGGGGGTCCCGGGGAGGGGTCGGGGGCTCTATCGGGCCCCCCCCGCGCCGGGCAGGGTTAAAGCCCCGGGTGCTGCCGGGAGATTCCCGCCTTTAATCCCCCCCGGATCATCCCCCCCCCCCGCCGCGGCCTCAATCCCGGTGACAGCGGGACCCCCCAGCCCCCCCCCCAGGGCGGTGACACCGGGGGGGTCCTGAGGGGAGGGGGCTCATCCCCGGCACCCCCTCCCCATTCCCGCCTGCTCTGCCCCCTCCCCAATCTGAGGGGCTCAAGCAGCACTCGGGGAAGGGGGGGGGGGGCAGCGTCTCATTGGGAGGGGGGTGAAATCTGGGGGTCCCCTCACCCTCCCCAAACCCCCCCAGGGCCCCTCTGCGGCAACTCAGAGCTCAGAGCACGGCCGGGAGCTGGGTGAGTGCGGGGGGGTCCCGCCATCCCCCCCCCAGTGACCCCCAAACCTCGGGGACACCCGGGGGACACTCGGGGGACACTCGGGGACACCCCCACGTCACCGTGACCCCCCCAGGAGGACGCCATGCTCGGGACCCCCATCGTGGCCTTCGCCGTGGGGGATGATCCTGGTGAGGACGGGCGGGAAGGGAATTTGGGGGTCCGGGGGGGGTCCAGCCCCCCCTGACCCTCCCCTGTGCCCCCCAGATGGGTTCGAGTTCGTGGAGACCCTCAGGGAGGTGGCCCAGGACAGGAGGGACCAGCCCGACTTCAGCATCCTCTGGATCGACCCCGGAGATTTCCCGGGGGTAACGGGGAAGGGGAGACCCCCACAGCCCGCCGGGGGTCCCGACCCCTCTGTCCCCTCTGTCCCCTCCCCTGGGACAGGCCCTGACCCCTCTGTCCCCTCTGTCCCCAGCTCGTCCCTATTTGGGAGGACACCTTCGACATCGACCTGTCCCGGCCACAGCTGGGAGTGGTCAATGGCACCGACTTAGTGAGTGTCACCTCTGTGTCACCCCTGTGTCACCTCCGTGTCACCCCGATGTCACCCCCATGGTCAATGGCACCAATCCCATGAGTGACACTTTAGTGTCACCCCAGTGTCACCCCTGTGTTACCCCCATGGTCAATGACACATGAATGTCACCCTAATGTCACCCCCATGTCCCCCTGCGGTCAATGGCACTGACTTAGTGAGTGTCACCTCTGTGTCACTCCAATGTCACCCCCATGGTCAATGACACCAATCCCGTGAGTGTCACTTTAGTGTCACCCCAATGTCACCCCAGTGTCACCCCTGTGGTCAATGGCACCGGCCCCCTAATTGTCACCCCTGTGTCACCCCCATGGTCAATGACACATGAGTGTCACCCTAATGTCACCCTCGTGTCACCCCTGTGGTCAATGGCACCGACCCTGTGAGTGTCACCTCAGTGTCACCCCAAAATCATCCCTGTGTCCCCCTGTGGTCAATGGCACCGACCCCATGAGTGTCACCCCTACAGTGTCCCCTACAGCTGGTGTCACCCCAATATCACCCCAGTGTCACTCCTGTGGTCAACATCACTGACCACGTGAGTGTCACTCCTCCATGGTGTCCCCCAAGCCCTCTGTCACGTCAATGTCACCCCCCCTGTCACCCCCATGGCCAATGGCACTGACCATGTGAGTGTCACCCTCCCACCATGTCATCCACACTCTGTGTCACCTCAAGGTCACACCCATGTCACCCCCGTGTCACCCCTGTGGTCAATGGCACCAACCCCATGAGTGTCACCTCAGTATCACCCCATTGTCACCCCCGTGTTACCTCAGTGTCACCCCCGTGTCACCCCAAAGCTCAATGGCACTGACCCCATGAGTGTCACCCCCCCGGTGTCCCCACGTGTCCCTTCTGTCCCCCCGTGTCCCCAGGCCAGCAGCGTGTGGCTGGACATGGAGGATGAGGAGGATCTGCCGGGACCTGAGGAGGTCCTGGAGTGGCTCCAGGAGGTGCTGGAGGGGGACACCGGGGATGGTGAGGATGAAGAGGATGACGATGATGATGACGATGAAGATTATGACGATCATGATGATGAAGATGAAGACGATGAAGAAGATGAAGATGATGATGATGAAGTCGATGCTGACTGACAACAATGACAACAATGATGATGGTGACAATGATGATGAAGATGACGGCATTGACAATGATGGCAATGATGATGATGATGATGATGATGATGAAGTTGATGATGCTGACTGACAACGACAATGACAACAATGATGAAGATGACAGCAATGACGGTGATGACAATGACGATGTTGATGACAATGACAACAACTGACAATGATGATGATGATGACAATAATTAACAATGATGACAATGACAATGATGATGACAATGATGGTGACAATGACAACAACGACAATGACGACGACAATGACGATGATGATGACATTGATGATGACGATGATGATGATGATGATGATGATGATGATGACATGGATGATGATGGTGACAATGACAATCATGATAATGATGAAAACAGTGACAATGATGATGATGATGATGATGATGATGATGATGATGATGATGACGATGATGATGACCAGACCATATCCCCAGAGGACCAGGCAGTGTCCCCAGGGAAAGGGAATCCCTGTGTGAAATCCCTGGATGGGATCCCTCAGACAAGGTTCCCATGGGAGATCCCAGTGAGAGATCCCAGTATGGGATCCCTGTTCCCGATCCCAGTGCCAGATCACAGCGTAGCATCCCTGCTCCAGATCCCAGTTCGGAATCCCATTACCAGATCCCAGTATGGGATACCAACTGCAGATCTCTAAAGCAGATCCCAGTTTGGAATCCCAATATGGGATCCCATTAATAGATCCCAATACTACATCTCAGTATGGGATCCCAATACCAGCTCCCAGTACCAGATCCCAGAGTGGGATCCCATTATTAGATTCCAGTATGGGATCCCTGCTCCAGATCCCAGTATGGAATCTCATTACCAGATCCCAGTGCCAGATCCCAGAATGGCATCCCAATGCCAGATCCCAATGCCAGATCCCACTTTGGAATCCCAGTGTGAGATCCCATTAGTTGATGCCACTGCCAGATCCCAGTATGGAATCTGAGCTGCAGATCCCAATACCTGATCCCAGATCCCAGACTGGGGTCCCTGCTCCAGATCCCAGAATGGGATCCCATTACCAGACCCCAATACCAGATCCCAGAGTGGGATCCCATTACCAGATCCCAATGCCAGATCCCAGCATGAGATCCCTGCTCCACATCCCATTAGCAGATCCCAGTATGGGATCCCATTAGTAGATCCCATGACCAGATCCCTGCTCCAGATCCCAGGATGGGATCCCACTACCAGACCCCAATACCGGATCCCAGAGTGGGATCCCTGCTCCACATCCCAGTTTGGAATCCCAGTATGGGATCCCAGGGTGGATCCCTGCTCCCGCTCCCCTCCCGGGGCCCGGTGTGACACTGTCCCCCTTGTCCCCCCCTTGTCCCCCTCTGTCCCCCCCATCCCGGCCGGTGACACCGCGGGGACCCCAAATCTCGCCCGCGGGGGACCCTGGGCAGTGGGGGGAGGGCGGGGCGGCTCCTCCCGCCTGACCCCGCCCCTCTAAGCCCCTCCCCCTAGGACCCCGCCCCGTTAAGCCCCGCCCACCCCCTCTCCCAGCGGCGGCACCGAGAGCCCGAGCGGCGGCACCGGCACCGGCACCGGCAGCGACCGCGGCCGGTAAGTGCGGGCAGGGAGGGGGGGCACCGGAGCCACCGAGCGACCCCCGGCCCCACCGGCGGCCCCGCGGCCGCACTGGCACCGGATGGACCCCGCGGCCGCCGCCTCCATCCGCTCCCGGCGCCGCTCCCGGGGCCGCTCCCGGTTCCGCTCCCGGTTCCGTTCCCGGTGCTTTCCAGCGGCCCGGACTGCGATGCTGCCCCCCCCCCCTCCCGTTCTATGTGACCCCCCCGCCCCACCGAGCATCCCCCGCGCTCCCTGATGCCCCCGCGGCGGGCAGGAAGGGGTTAACGGTGCCGGGGGTCCCGGTCGGGCTCTCCCGGTTCCCCCCCGCTCTGCCCCGGTGCCCCCCATCCCCCCCCTTTCACTTCCCGTTTCGCTGCCGGGGGGCTCGAACCCGTGACACGATGGGGGGGGGGGACACTCGGTGGCTCTCGGGGCCCACGCGGGACGCGGGACCCGCCACCCCCCCCCCCTCCGTGTCGCCGTGTCGCTGTCCCCGCCACCCCCCGTGTCCCGGTCCCGGTCCCCGTTCCCATCCCGGTCCCGTTTCCCATCCCGTTCCCCACGCGGGACACGGGGCCCTTTTCGCCCCCCCGCCCCACCCGTGCCCCCCCCGCGCTGTCCCCGCGCGCTCCCGGTCCCGTCCCGTGCCCGCGGTGCCGCCCAGTGCTCCCAGTACCGCCCGGTACCGCCCGGGACCGGCGTGAACCCCCCGGGACCCCCCAAAAACGCTTTTGGGGACATCACGGGTGGGCGCGGGGGGGGTCACGCGCCGCCAGCGGGGCCAGACTGGAACCGAACTGGGACCGAACTGGGACCGAACTGGGCCGCGGGAGGCGCCGCTTCCGCATCCCCGCGCCGGGACCGGGCGGGGGCCCCGAAAGGGACCGGGACAGGAACGGGGGGGCGGGGAGGGGTCCCGGGACTCATCGCCCCCCCAACCCCACCCGTGCCCCGTCCCACGGAGCGGCCCCCGCGTGGGGAAACTGAGGCACGAGCTGGGGGGGGAAGGATCGAGCCCAGCTGTGCCCCAGCTGTGCCCCAGATGTGCCCGGGGATGCTGCGGCCGCCGGGCAGGGCGGGACCCCGCGACACGCGTGGGACCCTCAGGACACCGGGGCGGGACAGGAGGGTGGCAGTGGGGCAGGGCGGGGCCGCGGGGGGGGCACAGCCGTGTCCGTGGGTCCGAGCCGTGTCCGTGGGTCCGGAGCAGTGTTCGTGGGGCCGAGCTGTGTCCGTGGGGTCGGGAGTGGACAGTGGGATCAGGGCCGTGTCCGTGGGTCAGGGCCGTGTCCGTGTGTCCATGGGGCCGGACAGTGGGGTCAGGGCCGTGTCCGTGGGTCCGAACGGTGTCCGTGGGGCCGGACAGTGGGGTCGGGGCCATGTCTGTGGGTCCGGGGCCGTGTCCGTGTGTCTGTGGGGCCGGACAGTGGGGTCAGGGCCGTGTCCATGGGTCAGGGTCGTGTCCGTGTGTCCGGGCCGTGTCCGTGGGGCCGGACACTCGGATCAGGGCCGTGTCCGTGGCTCCGGGCCGTGTCCGTGGGGCCGGACAGTGGGGTCAGGGCCGTGTCCGTGGGTCAAGGCCGTGCCTCGCATTCCGGGGGGGCCCGGGGGGGCCGGCGGCGGCCGCGCCGCTCCCCGAGGCACAAAGGGCCCCTTGTCCCCCACGCTGCGTGGGGGGGGCTCGTGGGGGACCCTCCCCCCGCCTCCCGCTCTCCCCACCCCCCCCCAAAAACCCCAAAAACACCCCGAGGGGGGGGGGTGGGCACGGTGGGGGGGGGGCACTGATGGCATCGGCGCCCCCCAGACCCCCCCACGGGGGGCACAAAGGCCGGGGGGCTCCGTCCCACCCGTGTCGCGCCCCCCACAAACCGGGATTAACCCACCCGAGCCCCCCGGCCGCCCCACTGAATGGGGCCCAGCGGGGCCACGCCCCTCGTGAATATTCATGAGGCGCTTTGCATGAGAAACGTGAATGGGGCGGGGGGTGTGGGTCCCACGGTGTGGGGGGTGAAATACCCACGACCCCCCCCCCATCGGTGCCATGGGGGGGCTCGGGGGGGTTCGGGCCGTGCCTGGGAACGCGGGAGGGGCGGGAGCGGCGGGGGGGGGGGGGTCCCGGTCCCCGCCCCCCCCCCCCGGAAGGCCCCGTGTCCGGCCGGGGCTGAGTCATGGGCGGCCTTAAAGGGGCCGCGCACCGGACAGGGCGGGGGAGGGGCTGGGGGGGGGATGGGGGAGGGTTTGTGCGTGGGGGGAGGGGCTGGGGGATGGGGGGGGGGATGGGTTTGTTATTGGAGAGGAGCGTGGGGGGGGCGCGGCTGTGCGTGGGGGGGGGGCGTGGGGGGAGCGTCTGTTCATGGGGGGGGAGGGGCTGGGCTGTGGGGGGGGGGGGCGTGGGAAGGTGTCGGTGATGGGGGGGGGGTCTCACGTGGGGGGGGTTGTTTACCGAGCGCTGTCACGAGTGGGGGGGGGTTGGGGTGGGGGTTTTGTGGGGGGGGCGTTGTTTACGAGGAGTCACGAGTGGGGGGGAGGGGACACAGAGACGTGGCCGTGCCCCCCCCCCCCACAACGAGGGTCCGATCCCACCCCCCCCATGGGTGCGGGGTGGGGGGGGGGGAAGGGGCAGGCGGGTGATGCGTTGCCATGGTAACCGCATCCCTGCGTGGGTGGCGGCGTCGCCATGGCAACGGGGACCGGCGGGAGAGGGGGGACAGTGACCCCCCCCCCAAATAACACAGAGAGGGGGGACAGGGGGGATTGGGGGTGAGTGTGCAAAGGGGGGGGTCAGTGTGCAAAGGGGGGGGTCAAAACTTGGGGTGAGTGCGAATTTGGGGGGCATTGTGAATTTGGGGTGAGTGTGCAAAGGGAGGGTCAAAACTTGAGGTGAGTGTGAATTTGGGGGGCATAGGGAATTTGGGGTGAGTGTGCAAAGGGGGGGGTCAGTGTGCAAAGAGGGTGAGTGTGAATATGGGGGTCAGTGGAAAGGGGGGCTGAGTGTGCAAAGGGGGGGTCAGATTGTGCAGGGGGGGCTGTGCAAGGGCAGGATGAGTGTGCAAGGGGGGGGGTCAATGTAAAGCCATGGTGTGAGTGTGCAAAGGGGGGGTCACGATTCGGGATGAGTGTGCAGAAGTGGGGGGTCAGTGTGAATCAGGGGTGAGCGTGCAAGGGGGGATCACTGCATTTGGGGTGAGTGTGTAAAAGAGGGGTCACTGTAAATTTGGGATAGGTGTGCAAAGGAGGGGTCACATTTCGGGGTGAGTGTGCAAAAGAGGGGGGTCAGTGTCCTGGGGTGTCACTGGGGATGAGTGTGCAAGGGGGGGTCACTGAATTTGGGGTGAGTGTGTAAAAGAGGGGTCAGTGCAAATTTGGGGTGAGTGTGCAAGCGGGGCTGAGTGTGCAAAGGGGGGTGG
Organism: Zonotrichia albicollis; assembly: GCF_047830755.1. Lineage (NCBI taxonomy): Eukaryota > Metazoa > Chordata > Aves > Passeriformes > Passerellidae > Zonotrichia > Zonotrichia albicollis. The sequence goes on along the minus strand of NC_133848.1, from coordinate 4,597,420 downwards.
CAGTGTCCGGGGGTGTCCGTGCCAGCCCCCCCGCGCTGTTGGGGACCCGGAGCAGCCGCCTCGGTCCCCGCTCGGTCGCTGTCACATCCCGTGAGCGTCACATGAGTCACGGCCGGGGGCTGGGCTGGCACCGGGGCTGAGCCGCGACAGCGGGGACAGGGCTGGGGACAGCGGTGACAGCAATGGATGAGGCTGGGGACAGTTGTGACACCAAGGACTGAGACTGGGGACAGTGGTGGCTGAGGCTGGGGACATTTGTGACTTGAGCAGCTGAGCTTGGGGACACTGGTGACACCTGTGGATGAGTCTGGGGACATCTGTGACACCAGGGACTGAGGCTGGGGACACCGGTGACACCAATGGATGAGGCTGGGGACAGTTGTGACACTGCTGGCTGAGGCTGGGGACATTTGTGACACCAAGGACTGAGGCTGGTGACAGTGGTGGCTGAGGCTGGGGACATTTGTGACACCAGGGGTTGAGGCTGGGGACATTGATGACACCAAGAACTGAGGCTGGGGACAGCGATGACAGCAATGGATGAGGCTGGGGACAGTTGTGACACCAAGAACTGAGGCTGGTGACAGTGGTGGCTGAGGCTGGGGACATTTGTGACTTGAGCAGCTGAGCTTGGGGACACTTGAGACACCAGTAGATGATTCTGGGGACAACTGTGAACACCAGGGACTGAGGCTGGGGACAGTTGTGACTTGAGCAGCTGAGGCTGGGGACAACTGTGACACCTGTGGATGAGTCTGGGCTGGCACTGGGGACAGCCCAGGGAACTCATGACACTGGTGGCTGAGGCTGGGGACACTGGTGACACCAAGGATTGATGTTGGGGACACTGGTGACATCAGGGATTGAGGCTGGGGACACTTGTGACACTTGTGGCTGAGTCACCTGTCACACGTAGCACGAGTGGCTGAGAGCAGGAGCACTCGTGTCACCCACGGCTCTGTCCCATGTCACTCCTGTCACCCAGGGCAGTGTCCCCTGTCCCTCACACCCCGTGTCCCCCAGCCATGGCCGTGTCCTCTGTCCCTCATGTCACCCCTGTCCCAGTCCCAGTCCCCTGTCCCCAGCTGTGGCCATGTCCCTCATGTCACCCCTGTCCCCGGCCATGTCCCCCATGTCCCTCATGTCCTCCATGTCACCCTTGTCCCCAGCCACAGCCATGTCCTCCAAGTCCCATGTCCCTCCTGTCCCCAGCCATGGTCAAGTCCCGTGTCCCTCATGTCCCTAAGTGTCCCTCATAGACCACGTTCCATGTCCCCATGTCCCTGATGTTCCTAGCCATGTCCCCATGTCCCTGATGTCCCCTGTGTCCCCAGCCATGTCCCCATGTCCCTTTTGTCCCCAGCCATGGCCGAGTACCGCAGTCTGCTGGAGGAGCTGGCCCAGCACAGCCATGCCCCCATGTCCCCATGTCCCCCATGTCCACATGTCCCCGATGTCCCCGTGTCCCCAGCCATGTCCCTGATGTCCCTGTGGTCCCTGTGTCCCCGTGTCCCCAATGTCCCCAGCCATGGCCAAGTACCGCAGTCTGCTGGAGGAGCTGGCCCAGCACAGCCATGTCCCCATGTCCCTGTGTCCCCAGCCATGTCCCCATGTCCCTGATGTCCCCTGTGTCCATGGCCATGTCCCCCATGTCCCTGTGTCCCTTTTGTCCCCATGTCCCCCCATGTCCTTTTTGTCCCCAGCAATGGCCAAGTACCGCAGTCTGCTGGAGGAGCTGGCCCAGAACGGCCATGTCCCCATGTCCCTCATGTCCCTGTGTCCCTTTTGTCCCCATGTCCCTTTTGTCCCCAGCCATGTCCCCATGTCCCCATGTCCCTTTTGTCCCCAGCCATGTCCCCATGTCCCTTTTGTCCCCAGCCATGGCCGAGTACCGCAGTCTGCTGGAGGAGCTGGCCCAGAACATCACGGCTGAGGACCTGGAGCAGCTCAAGTCCGCGTGTCGCGAGGACATCCCCAGCGGGGAGGGTGACGCCATCGCCACCGGCCACCACTGGTTCGCCTTCCTGGAGCGCCACAGCAAGCTGGACCGAGGTGTGACACCCGTGCCACCGCCGGCACTGTCCCCTCCCTGTGCCACCTCCGGCACTGTCCCCTCCCCGTGCCACCACCGGCACTGTCCCCTCCCCGCGCCCCGGGGCTGCTCCTGCCCTGGGATGGTCCCACCCTGATCCCCTGAGCCCTGGCCCTGTCCCTGTCCCCATCACCTGAGCTCTGTCCCTGTCCCCTCTCCCCGTCCCCATCACCTGAGCCCTGGCCCTGTCCCCGTCCAGATCCTGTCCCCATCCCATCCTTCCCTCTCCCCATCTCTGTCCCCATCCTGTCCCTCCCATGTCCTCTGTCCCCATCCCTGTCCCCATCGTGTCCCTCCCCTGTCCTCTGTCCCCCTGCTTGTCCCTATCTCCATCCCTGTCCCCTCCTTGTCCCCATCCCTGTCCCCTCCCCTGTCCCCATCCCTATCCCCTCCCCATCCCTGTCCCACTCCCATCCTTGTCCTCTCCCCGTCCCTGTCCCTTTCCTGTCCCCATCCTTGTCCCTCCCCTGTCCCCTCATCCCCATCCCTGTCCCTATCCCTTCCCTCCCCTGCCCCCATCCCAGTCCCCTCCTTGTCCCTTTCCTGTCCCATCCTTGTCCCTCCCCTGTCCCCATCCTTGTCCCCATCGCTGTCCCCTCCTTGTCCCCATCCTGTCCCTCCTTGTCCCCATCCCTGTCCCCTCCTTGTCCCCATCCTTGTCCCCATCCCGTCCCTCCTTGTCCCATCCCTGTCCCCACCCTGTCCCTCCCTGTCCCCTCCCCGCGCCCTCCGGGCCCCGCGGCCGCAGCAGCGCGGGTGGCCCGAGCCCAGCACGTGTCCCGTGTGTGTCCCGTGTGTGTCCCGTGTGTGTCCCCGCGCTGTCCCCGCGCTGTCCCCGTGTCACAGACAACCTGTCCTACATCGAGCACATCTTCGAGATCTCGCGCCGGCCGGACCTGCTGACCAAGGTGGTGCAGTACCGCACGCAGGTGCTCAAGATCTCCGAGGAGGACGAGGTGGACACCAAGCTCACCCGCATCCCCAGCGCCAAGAAGTACAAGGGTGAGAGGGGACGGGGACACGGGGACACGGGGACAGCGGGGACAGGCAGGGATGTCACCCAGGGACAGGCGGGGACGGGGACAGGGACACAAGGGGATGTCACCCAGGGACAGGAGGGGATGGGGACAGGGACACAAGGGGATGTCACCCAGGGACAGGAGGGATGGGGACAGGGACGGGCAGGGATGTCACCCAGGGACAGGCGGGGACGGGGGACAGGGACAAGGACAGGGGCAAGGACAAGGACAGGGACAGCAGGGACGGGGACAGATGGGGATGGGGACAGGGACACAAGGGGATGTCACCCAGGGACAAGCGAGAATGGGGACAGGGACACAAGGGGATGTCACCCAGGGACAGGCGGGGATGGGGACTGGGACACAAGGGGATGTCACCCAGGGACAGGGACACAAGGGGATGTCACCCAGGGACAGGAGGGGATGGGGACAGGGACAGGGACAGGGACACAAGGGGATGTCACCCAGGGACAGGCGAGGATGGGGACGGGGACACAAGGGGATGTCACCCAGGGACAGGAGGGGACGGGGATGGGGACACAAGGGGATGTCACCCAGGGACAGGCAGGGATGGGGACAGGGACAGCAGGGACGGGGACAGCTGGGGATGTCACCCAGGGACAGCCGGGGACAGGGACAGATGGGGATGGGGACAGGAACACAAGGGGATGTCACCCAGGACAAGCGAGGATGGGGACAGGGACACAAGGGGATGTCACCCAGGGACAGCGACAGTGACAGGGACAGCGGGGACAGGGACACACTGGGATGGGGACAGCCGGGAATGGCCAGGGATGGGGATGGGGACAGGGACAGCCAGGGACAGGCAGGGATAGCTGGGGATGGAGACAGGGACACAAGGGGATGTCACCCAGGGACAGGCAGGGATGGGGACAGGGACAAGGACAGGGACAGCAGGGACGGGGACAGCCGGGGATGTCACCCAGGGACAGCCGGGGACAGGGACAGATGGGGATGGGGACAGGGACACAAGGGGATGTCACCCAGGGACAGGCGGGGACGGGGATGGGGACACAAGGGCTGTCACCCAGGGACAGGCAGGGACGGGGACAGGGACACAAGGGGATGTCACCCAGGACAGGTGGGGATGGGACAGTGACAGTGACAGGGACAGCGGGGACAGGGACACACTGGGATGGGGACAGCCGGGAATGGCCAGGGATGGGGATGGGGACAGTCAGGGACAGCCAGGGACAGGGACAGGCAAGGATAGCTGGGGATGGAGACAGGGACAAGGACAGGGACAAGGACAGGGACAGCAGGGACGGGGACAGCCGGGGATGTCACCCAGGGACAGGGACAGCAGGGACGGGGATGGGGACAGGGACACAAGGGGATGTCACCCAGGACAGGAGAGCATGGGGACGGGGACAGGCAGGGACAGGAAATGATTGGGTGGGGACAGCAGGGACAGGGACAGATGGGGACAGGGACGGGCGGGGATGTCACCCAGGGACAGGAGGGGATGGGGAGAGCGGGGACAGGGATGGGGACAGCCGGGATGGGGACAGGGACAAGGACAGGCAGGGATGGGGACACCCAGAGACAGCCGGGGATGGGGACAGGGACAGGCAGGGAGAGCCGGGATGTCACCCAGGGACGGGGACAGCCGGGGACGGGGACAGCCAGGCACTCCCAGAGCCAGGAACTGTCATTGTCCCCAAGCAGGGACAGCGACCCCTCCCCAGTTACCCCAGGGCTGGGACAGGGACCCCAAGGCGGGGAAAATGAAATCCTGGAAAGTTTGGGGACCCCCGGGCAGGGTTGGGGACCCCCCCCCAATTATCCCAAAGCTGTGCCAGGGACCCCCAAGGGAAGAAAAGACCCCCTAGGAAAGGTTGGGGACACCTGGGCAGGTTTGGGGACCCCAGGAGGGGTTGGGCACCCCTAGGAAGGGCTGGGGACATCCAGAAAGGGTTGGGGACCCCCAGGGAGGATTGGGGACCCCCACCCCCATTATCCCAAAGCTGGGACAGGGACCCCAAGGGGGCATAAAAGACCCCCCCCAGGGAGGGCTGGGGACCCCTGGGCAGATTTGGGGACCCCCAGGGAGGGCTGGGGACCCCTGGGCAGATTTGGGGACCCCCAGGAAAGGGCTGGGGACCCCAGGAGGGGTTGGGGACATCCAGAAAGGGTTGGGGACCCCCCCCCATTATCCCATAGCTGTGATAGGAATAAAAGACGACCCCCCCCCAGGAGGGGTTGGGGACCCCCGGGCAGATTTGGGGACCCCCAGGGAGAGTTGGGGATCCCCTGGGCAGATTTGGGGACCCCCAGGAAGGGCTGGGGACCCCCAGGAGGGTTTGGGGACATCCAGAAAGGGTTGGGGACCCCCCTCCATTATCCCATAGCTGTGATAGGGATAAAAGACCCCCCCAGGGAGGGCTGGGGACCCCCGGGCAGATTTGGGGACCCCTAAGAAGGGTTGGGGACCCCCACCCCCATTATCCCAAAGCTGGGACAGGGACCCCAAGGGGCATAAAAGACCCCCCCCAGGGAGGGCTGGGGACCCCCGGGCAGATTTTGGGACCCCCAGGAAAGGGCTGGGGACCCCTGGGCTGGTTTCGGGACATCCAGAAAGGGTTGGGGAACCCCTCCCCCCTTATCCCAAAGCTGTGTCAGGGATAAAAGACCCCCCCAGGAGGGGTTGGGGACCCCCAGGGAGGTTTGGGGACCCCCAGGAGGGGTTGGGGACCCCTGGGGAGATTTGGGGACCCCAAGGAAGGGCTGGGGACCCCTGGGCTGGTTTGGGGACATCCAGAAAGGGTTGGGGAACCCCCCCCTCCATTATCCCAAAGCTGTGACAGGGATAAAAGACCCCCCCCAGGAGGGGTTGGGGACCCCCAGGGAGGTTTGGGGACCCCCAGGAGGGGTTGGGGACCCTCTGTGGGGTGTGTGGGGGGGGGGGGTGACACCCCCAGCCCCCCCCTGACCCCCCCCGTGTCGCCCCCTCCCCAGACATCATCCGGCAGCCCTCGGAGGAGGAGATCATCAAACTGGCCCCCCCCCCCGAAAAAGGCCTGAGCGGCTCCAGGACCCCCCCCCCGCACCCCCCCAGAGCCCCCTCCCCACTCTGCACCCCTGGGGGGGGGGGAGGGGCTGAACCCCCCTGCCCCCAAAATAGGGGAGGGGGGAATTGGGGTGGAGGGGGGGTGAAATTCCCATGGGACCCCCACCCCAAAAAAGGCCTCGATTTGAGGGGGGGGAGGGATGGGGACCCCCCCTCATTGTGGGTAAGTTGAGGGGGGGGACATAAAAAATGGGACCACCCCCCCCCTAAAAATACCAATTTAGGGGGGTTAAAATTATTGGGACCCCCCACCAATTAAATTTTGGGGTCACAGGGACCACCCAATGCAATTTGGGGGGGGTTAAAATTATTGGGACACCCCCCATTAAATTTTGGGGTCACAGGGACCACCCAATGCAATTTGGGGGGGTTAAAATTATTGGGACCCCCCCCAATTAAATTTTGGGGTCACAGGGACCACCCAATCCCAATTGGGGGGGTTAAAAGTATTGGGACCCCCCCCAATTAAATTTTGGGGTCCCCTAATTTGAGGGGGGGGTCTGTGACAGAGACTGAGACCCCCCCACCTCAATTTTGGGGGTCACAGACATTGGGATGTCCCCACCCCAATTTTGGGGGGTCACAGACATTGGGATGCCCCCACCCCAATTTTGGGGGGTCACAAGCACCGGGACCCCCCCCAAATTTTGGGGGGGGGGGCACAGGAGGGCAGGGGGAGGTCGGGAGGGCGCCGAGGTCGGGGCTGATTTTGGGGGGGGGTCTTGGACCCCCCCAGGAAGGACAAGGAGGGGACAAGGAGGTGACAAAAGGGAGGGGGGACAGTGAGAGGTGACCCCCCCAAAAATTGGGGGAAAAAATCCCAAAATTGGAGGAAAAAACCCCAAATTTTCCCTTTATTTTTTGGGGGGGCAGCAAAATATGACCCCCAAATTGAGGAACCCCCCTAAAAATCCCATTTTTAGGAAGTGGTGACCCCTCAAAATTGTGGGGGAAAACCCCAAAATTGGGAAAAAAAACCCCCCAAAATTCCAATTTTTGGGGCGGGGGACAAAGTGGTGACCCCACAAAATTGGGGGAAAAACCCCCAAACTTCCAATTTTTGGGGTGGGGGACAAAGTGGTGACAACCCAAAATCTCTTTTTGGGGGGGAGGCTGAAAGTGGTGACCCCCCCAAAATTGAGGAAAACCCCCCAAAATTGAGGGAAAAACCCCCAAAATTGAGGGAAAATTTCCCATTTTTTGGGTGATGGGCAGCAAAAAAATGACCCCTAAAATTGGGAAAAAAAAAAAAAAAACAAAAATCCCAATTTTTTAAGGGGGGGCACTCTGGCCGCCCACCCCCATAAATATTTTTTTTGGAGCGGTCCTCCCATTACCAAACTGGGAAGGAGGAGCTACCAAACTGGGCTGGGGGGGGGGAATTTTTGGGGTTCAGGTTTAGTTACTAACCCAGGGTGGGTGGGGGGGAGCCAGCAGAGTTAATTAAATGTTAATTAATTAATATATTTTATTTAATAAAAGCTAAAACCCGCAGCAGCCACCGGCTCGTGTGTCCCCCTCCCCAAATTGATCCCCCCCTCCTCAAATTGTCCCCCTCTCCCTTTATTTATTGTCCCCAAATCTTTGTGAAAAAACGCTGGATTTGGTTCAAATTGATGTTTTTGAACCCTCCTCGATGTCCAGATGGGATGGGGGGGACCCAGGGGTGTCCCCAACCCCTCTGGGGGGGTCTCTGGGTGTCTCCCCCTCCCCAAATTCCCTCCCTTCCCCTTCCCCTCAGACCGTGCTGACTGTGTATTGATAAAGATGGAAAAAAGCTGCTCTGTGCGAGGGATTTTGAGGGAAAAATCTGGGGAAAAAGGGTAAAAATCCAACTGGGAAAAGGTTCAAGGGGGTTGGGAGAGAAATTTTGGGGAGTCTGGGGTTCGTTGAGTCGGTTTTTATTGCATTTATATATAATATATATCCCAACTTTTACAGCTCTGCCAGGGAGAACTCCCAGGCCCATTTGGTTTTTTAATACAATATAAAATTAGGCCTCTAAACAGGGAAATTTTTGGGGGGTTTTTTTTTCTCCCCCCCCAAAAAACCCCCCCTGAACCCCCCCCGCCCCGAGAAAAGAAATGGGAAATTAAAGGAGGTTTTTTTTTTTTGTTTTTTTGGGGGGGTTTTGGGGGTTTTTGGGGGGGTAAAAGGGGCCAAACCAAGTGCAAATCACGGCTATGTACAGAGGGAGGGAGACCCCCCCTGGGAAATGGGGAAAAATGGGGGAAAAATGGGAAAAAAAAGGGGGTGAAAAGTGGTGGGGGTTGGGGGGGAAAAAGAGGAAAAAAAGTGTGGGGGAATGGTGGGAAAAAAAGGGAAAAGTGTGGGGGAAAAAAAAAGAGAAAAGGGGGGAAAAATGGGAAAAATGTGGGAAAGAAAAATGGAGAAAAAAAGGGGGGAAATGGAGGGAAAAAATGGGGAAAAATGAGGAAAAAATGAGGAAAAATGAGGGAAAAATGAGGAGAAATGAGGAAAAATGAGGAAAACATGAGGAGAAAAGAGGGAAAATGAGGAAAAAGGGGTGGGACCCCCCCCCATTCCCAAAAAGGGGGTGCTTGAAGAGCTTAAGGGGTGGGATTGGGGTCCCAAAAAAACTGGGGAGGGGGGGTAATAAAAAATCCCCCCCTGGACCCCCCCAAAGTGAGGGGGTGACCCCAAAAAAGGGGGAAAAAAAGGGGAAGGGGACCCCAAAAAAGGGGGAAACTGGGAATTGGGGAGGGGGCTGAACAAGGTCAATACAAAGCTCCAGGTGTTAGTGGGGTGGGGCCCCCCCGGTTTGGGGTTTTTGGGGGGTTTTGGGGGTTTTGGGGGGCTCACGAGGGCATGCACTGCACCCGGTCCGGCCCCTCCTCCTCATCGTCAGAGGTGTCCGAGGAGCTCCCGGAATCGTCCGAGGGGGAATCGGCCCCGGGCTCCCGGCGGCGCTGCGGGAACGGAGAAATAACGGGGTGAGAAATGGGGAAATGGGGGAGAAATGGGGTCAGGAACGGGGAAAACGAGGCAGAAATGGGGTTAGAAATGGGGGAAATGGGGGAGATAACGGGGTGAGAAATGGGGGAATGGGGGAGAAATAACGGGGTGAGAAACGGGGAAATGGGGGAGAAATAACGGGGTGAGAAATGGGGAAATGGGGCAGAAATGGGGGAATGGGGAGAGAAATAATGGGGTGAGAAATGGGGAAAACGGGTCAGAAATGGGGTGAGAAATGGGGCAGAAATGGGGGAAATGGGGTCAGGAATGGGGTGAGAAATGGGGGAAATGGGGGAGAAATGGGGTTGGAAATGGGGTGAGAAATGGGGAGAAATAATGGGGTTAGAAACGGGGAAAATGGGGCAGGAATAATGGGGTTAGAAATGGGGAAATGGGGGAGAAATAAGGGGTGAGAAATGGGGGAAATGGGGCAGGAATGGGGTTAGAAATGGGGTCAGGAATGGGAAAAATGGGGCAGGAATGGGGTTGGAAATGGGGGAAATCGGGCAGGAATAATGGGGTGAGAAATGGGGGAAATGGGGCAGGAATAATGGGGTGAGAAATGGGGAAATGGGGCAGAAATGGGGTGAGAAATGGGGTTAGAAATGGGGAAAACGGGGTAGGAATAACGGGGTAAGAAATGGGAATTGGGGGAGATAACGGGGTGAAAAATGGAGAAATGGGGCAGAAATAATGGGGTGAGAAATGGGGGAAATGGGGGAGAAATAATGGGGTGAGAAATGGGGAAATGGGGGAGAAATGGGGTTAGAAATGGGGAAATGGGGCTGGAATAATGGGGTGAGAAATGGGGTCAGGAATAGGGGAAACAGGGAGAGATAATGGGGTGAGAAAGCGGTCAGGAAATGCGTGAGAAATGGGGGAAAAGGGGCAGAAATAATGGGGTCAGGAATGGGGAAAACGGGGCAGAAATGGGGTTAGAAATGGGGGAAATGGAGCAGGAATAATGGGGTGAGAAATGGGGAATTGGGGGAGAAATAACGGGGTGAGAAATGGAGAAATGGGGGACAAATAATGGGGTTAGAAATGGGGGAAATGGGGGAGATAACGGGGTGAAAAATGGGGTCAGGAATGGGGAAATGGGGCAGGAACAATGGGGTGAGGAATGGGGTCAGGAATGGGGAAAACAGGGCAGAAATGGGGGTTAGAAATGGGGTGAGAAATGGGGCAGGAACAATGGGGTGAGAAATGGGGTTAGAAATGGGGAAATGGGGCAGGAATAATGGGGTGAGAAATGGGATCAGAAATGGGGTCAGGAATGGGGAAATGGGGGAGATAACGGGGTGAAAAATGGAGAAATGGGGTAAGAATAATGGGGTAAGAAATGGGGAAATGGAGCAGGAATAATGGGGTTAGAAATGGGGTGAGAAATGAGGAAATGGGGCAGGAATGGGGTGAGAAATGGGGGAAATAGGGGAGATAACGGGGTGAGAAATGGGGTTAGAAATGGGGAATTGGGGCAGGAATAACGGGGTGAGAAATGGGAATTGGGGGAGAAATAATGGGGTGAGAAATGGGGGAATGGGGCAGGAATGGGGTTGGAAATGGGGGAATGGGGCAGGAACAATGAGGTGAGAAATGGGGAAATAGGGCAGGAATAATGGGGTAATAAATGGGGAAATGGGGCAGAAATAATGGGGTGAGAAATGGCGAATTGGGGGACAAATAATGGGGTTAGAAATGGGGGAAATGGGGGAGATAACGGGGTGAAAAATGGGGTCAGGAATGGGGAAATGGGGCAGGAACAATGGGGTGAGGAATGGGGTCAGAAATGGGGAAATGGGGGAGATAACGGGGTGAAAAATGGAGAAATGGGGTAAGAATAATGGGGTTAGAAATGGGGAAATGGAGCAGGAATAATGGGGTGAGAAATGGGGAAAACAGGGCAGAAATGGGGTTGGAAATGGGGTGAGAAATGGGGAAATGGGGCAGGAATGAGAAAACGGGGGCAGAAATGGGGTCAGGAATGGGGGAATGGGGGCAGAAGTGGGGAAAAGGGAAAAATGGGGTCAGGAACAGGGAAAAGGGTCAGAAATGGGGTCAGAAATGGGAGAAATGGGGGCAGAAATAGGGCCAGGAATGGGGAAAAGGGGTCAGACACGGGATCACAAAAGGAGGAAATGGGGTCAGGAATTGAGTCAGAAACGGGGTCAGGAATGGGAGAAATGGGAAAATGGGGGCAGCAACGGGGTCAGAAATGAGGGAAATAATGGGTCAGAAAAGGGAAAAGCGGGAAGAAAAAGTGGGAAAAGAGGTGGGAAAAAAAGCAGGGAAAAACGGGGAAAAGTGGGAAAAAAGGGAAAAGGTCCATCCTGGCCACCCCAAAGCAGGAGAGCCAGGAGTTCCCAGCAGAGGAAATTCAGGACGGGGCCATTCCCAGCACAGGCATTTCCCTTCCCTGCAGGAAACATCTGGAAAAATCCGCCAGGATCCCGGGGAAAATCGGCCAAATTTGGGATCCTGCCTGGGAAACGGGAACGGGAGCATCCCGCTGCTTTTGGGGTCAGAACAGAGGGAAAAGGGGAGGAATAAAGGGGGAAAAATGGGAATTTGGGGAATGGAAATAGGGTTGGGAATGGGGGTGAGGCCCCAGGAGTTCACCTGGGGGGAAAAAAATGGGAATTTTGGGAAAAATGAGGATTTTGGGAATGGGGGTGAGGCTCCAGGCAGTTCAGCTGGGAAAAAAATGGGAGAAAAATGGGAAAAAAAGGGGAAAAAAAAGGGGGAAAAGAGGGGAAAAAAGGAGGGGAAAAGAGGGAAAAAAGGGGGAAAAAAGGAGGGAAAAGTGGGAAAAAAGATGGAAAAGTGGGAAAAAAGGGGGCAAAGCAGAGGAGGAGCAGGGGGTACCCGGTGGTGGCGGCGCTGGCGCAGGTGGTGCATGAGGAACCAGAGCATGTGGCTGTCGAACATGTCCGTGTGGTGCAGGCTGTCCTCGTCCCGCTCCACCTTGTTCTTCTTGATCACCTGGGCATGGGAAAAGGGAAAAATTCCAGGGAAAATGGGCTCACATTCCGTGGGAATTCCCAGGGAAATTCCCAGGGAAATCTGGGTTGTATTCTGTGGGAATCGCGGGTGAAATTCCATGGAAATCTTGGGTGATATTCAAGGGAAATCCTGGGTTGGATTCAACAGAAAACCAATGTTGTAATCCATGGGGATCCTGGGTTATATTCCATGGAAATTCCCAGGGAAATTCCATGGGAAACCTGAGTCATATTCCATGGAATTCCTGGGTCATATTCCATGGAATTCCTGGGTCATATTCCATGGGGATCCTGGGTCATATTCCATGGAAAACCCAGGACATATTCCATGGAAATCCTGGGTTATATTCCATGGGAATCCCGGGTTATATTCCATGGGAATCCCGGGTTATATTCCATGGAAATCCTGGGTTATATTCCATGGAAATCCCTGGTCACCATCCACAGAAAACCCGGGTGACATTCCAAGGAAAACCCGGGTCAGATTCCATGGAAATCTCGGGACACATTCCATGGAAAACCCGGGTCAGATTCCATAGAAAACCTGGGATATATTCCATGGAAAACCTGGGATATATTCCATGGAAAACCTGAGTCACATTCCATGGATAACCCAGGTCAGATTCCATGGAAATCTTGGGTCATAGTCCATGGAAAACCCGGGTCAGATTCCATGGAAAACCCGGGACACATTCCATGGAAAACTCGGGTCACAGTCCAGGGAAATCCCTGGGGACATTCCATGGAAATCCCAGGTCAGATTCCATGGGGATCCCAGGTCACATTATATGAAAATCCTGGATCACATTCCATGGGAATCCCGGGTCATATTCCACAGAAAACACGGGTCATGTTCCATGGGAATTCTGGGATATATTCCATGGAAAACCTGGGATATATTCCATGGGAATCCTGGGTCACAGTCCATGGAAAACCCAGGACACATTCCATGGAAACCCTGGGTCAGATTCCACGGAAATCCTGGGATATATTCCATGGAAAACCTGGGTCAGATTCCATGGGAATCTCAGGACACGTTCCATGGAAAACCCGGGTCAGATTCCATGGAAAACTCAGGTCAGATTCCACGGAAATCCTGGGATATATTCCATGTAAATCCTGGGTCATATTCCATGAAAATCCCGGGTCAGAATCCCAGGAAAATCCCAGGAAATCCCAGGAAATCCCAGGAAATCCTGGGAAAATCCCAGGAAAATCCCAGGAATATCCCAGGAAATCCCAGGAAAATCCCAGGAAAATCCCAGGAATATCCCAGGGAAATCCCAGGAAATCCCAGGAAAATCCCAGGAATATCCCAGGAAATCCCAGGAAAATCCCAGGAATATCCCAGGAATATCCCAGAAATATCCCAAGAAAATCCCAGAAAATCCCAGAAAATCCCAGGAAAATCCCAGGAAATCCCAGGAATATCCCAGGAAATCCCAGGAAATCCCAGGAAAATCCCAGGAAATCCCAGGAATATCCCAGAAATATCCCAGGAAATCCCAGGAATTCCCAGGAAATCCCAGGAAATCCCAGGAATATCCCTGGAAATCCCAGAAAATCCCAGGAAATCCCAGGAATATCCCAGAAATATCTCAGGAAATCCCAGGAAATCCCAGGAAATCCCAGGAAAATCCCAGGAAAATCCCAGGAAATCCCAGGAAATCCCGGAAAATCCCAGGAAATCCTGGAAAATCCCAGGAATTCCCACCCTCACCTCCTTGAGGCCGCGCAGCTCCGTGGGCGCCTCGGCCGTGGGTGCCCAAATCTTCACGTCGTGGTCCAGCCCACTGGTGGCCAGCACGGGCAGGTGCGGGTGGGGCTCCAGGCAGTTCACCTGGGGAAATGGGAAAAATTGGGAAAAAATGAGGATTTTGGGAATGGGGGTGAGGCTCCAGGGAGGTCACCTGGGAAAAATGGGGAAAAAATGGGATATCGGGAATGGGAATGGGAGGGAATGGGATTGGGAATGGGGGTGAGGCCCCAGGCAGTTCACCTGGGAAAAATGGGGCAAAAATTGGGATTTTGGGAAAAATGGGGATTTTGGGAAAAATGGGGATTTTAGGAATGGGAATGGGGGTGAGGCTCCAGGCAGTTCACCTGGGGAAAAAAATGGGAATTTTGGGAAAAAATGAGGATTTTGGGATCAGGAATGGGATTGGGAATGGGACTGGGAATGGGGGTGAGACCCCAGGCAGTTCACCTGGGGGGGAAATGGGAATTTTGGGAAAAAATGAGGATTTTGGGATCAGGAATGGGGTTGGGAATGGGATTGGGAATGGGACTGGGAATGAGGGTGAGGCTCCAGGCAGTTCACCTGGGGGAAATGGGGAAAAAATGGGAATTTTGGGAAAAAATGAGGATTTTGGGAATGGGGGTGATGCTCCAGGCAGTTCAGCTGGGAAAAATTGGGAAAAAATGGGAAAAATGGGGATTTGGGAATGGGAATGGGATTGGGAATGGGGGTGAGGCTCCAGGCAGTTCAGCTGGGGAAAAACGGGGAAAAAATGGGAATTGTGGGATCAGGAATGGGATTGGGAATGGGATTGGGAATGGGGGTGAGACCCCAGGAGTTCACCTGGGGGAAGAAAATGGGAATTTTGGGGAAAAATGGGGATTTAGGGAATGGGGGTGAGGCAGTTCAGCTGGGAAAAAATGGGAAAAATGGGGATACTGGGAAAGGCAATGAGGGTGAGGCTCCAGGCAGGTCATCTGGGAAAAAATGGGGAAAAATGGGAAAAATGGGGATTTGGAGAATGGGAATGGGATTGGGAATGGGGGTGAGACCCCAGGCAGTTCACCTGGGGGGGAAATGGGAATTTTGGGAAAAAATGAGGATTTTGTGATCAGGAATGGGATTGGGAATGGGACTGGGAATGGGGGTGAGACCCCAGGCAGTTCAGCTGGGAAAAATGGGGCAAAAATTGGGATTTTGGGAAAAATGGGAATTTTGGGAAAAAATGGGGATTTTGGGAATGGGGGTGAGGCTCCAGGCAGTTCAGCTGGGAAAAATTGGGAAAAAATGGGAAAAATGGGGATACTGGGAATGGCAATGGAATTGGGAATGAGGGTGGGGCTCCAGGCAGTTCAGCTGGGGGGAAAAAATGGGGAAAAAATGGGAAAAATGGGGATTTGGGGATCAGGAATGGGGTTGGGAATGGGGGTGGGGCTCCAGGCAGTTCACCTGGGGAAAATGGGGAAAAAATGGGAATTTTGGGAAAAAATGGGGATTTGGGGAATGGGGGTGAGGCCCCAGGCAGGTCACCTGGGGGGAAAAAATGGGAATTTTGGGAAAAAATGAGGATTTTGGGATCAGGAATGGGATTGGGAATGAGACTGGGAATGGGGGTGAAGCTCCAGGCAGTTCACCTGGGGAAAAATGGGGAAAAATGGGAAAAATGGGGATTTGGAGAATGGGAATGGGATTGGGAATGGGGGTGGGGCTCTAGGCAGTTCACCTGGGGAAAATGGGGAAAAAATGGGAATTGTGGGATCAGGAATGGGATTGGGAATGGGGGTGAGACCCCAGGCAGTTCAGCTGGGAAAAAATGGGAATTTTGGGAAAAAATGAGCATTTTGGGATCAGGAATGGGGTTGGGAATGGGATTGGAAATGGGATTGGGAATGAGGGTGAGGCTCCAGGCAGTTCATCTGGGGGGGAAATGGGAATTTTGGGAAAAATGGGGATACTGGGAATGGCAATGGGGGTGAGGCTCCAGGCAGGTCACCTGGGGAAAAATGGGGAAAAAATGGGAATTTTGGGAAAAAATGGGGATTTTGGGATCAGGAATGGGGTTGGGAATGAGACTGGGAATGGGGGTGAGGCTCCAGGCAGTTCAGCTGGGGAAAAACAGGGAAAAAATGGGAATTGTGGGATCAGGAATGGGACTGGGAATGGGGGTGAGGCTCCAGGCAGTTCAGCTGGGGGGAAATGGGGTGAGAAAATGGAAAAAAAAGGGGAAAAAAGGGGGGAAAAGAAGGGAAAAAAAGGGGGGGAAAGGAGGGGAAAAGGAGGGAAAAAAGAGGGGAAAAAAAGGGGGAAAAAGGGGAAAAAAGGGGGAAAAAAGGGGGAAAAAAGGGGGAAAAAAGGGGGAAAAAGGGGGAAAAAGGGGGAAAAAAGGGGGAAAAAAGGGGGAAAAAGGGAAGAGGGGAAAAAGGGGAAAAAAGGGGGAAAAAGGAGGAAAAAAGGGGAAAAGGCCCATCCTGGCCACCCCAAAGCAGGAGAGCCAGGAGTTCCCAGCAGAGGAAATTCAGGATGGGGCCATTCCCAGCACAGGCATTTCCCTTTCCTGCAGGAAACATCTGGAAAAATCCGCCAGGATCCCGGGAAAATCGGCCAAATTTGGGATCCTGCCTGGGAAACGGGAACGGGACCATCCCGCTGCTTTTGGGGTCAGAACAGAGGGAAAAGGGGAGGAATAAAGGGGAAAAATGGGAATTTGGGGAATGGAAATAGGGTTGGGAATGGGGGTGAGACCCCAGGAGTTCACCTGGGGGGAAAAATGGGGTGAGAAAATGGGAAAAAAAGGGGGGAAAAGAGGGGAAAAAAGGAGGGAAAAAGGAGGAAAAAAAGGGGGAAAGAAGGGCGAAAAAAAGGGGGAAAAATGGGAAAAAAAGAGCGAAAAAAGAGGGGGAAAAAGGGGGAAAAAGGAGGGGAAAAAAGGGGGGAAAGAGGGGAAAAAAGGAGGGGAAAAGGAGGGGAAAAAAAGGGGAAAAAAGGGGAAAAAAAGGAAAAAAAAGGGGGGAAAAAGGGGAAAAAAGAGGGAAAAGAGGGGAAAAAAGGAGGGGGAAAAGAGGGAAAAAAGGGGGAAAAAGGGGGAAAAAAAGGAGGAGAAAAGAGGGGAAAAAGGGGGAAAAAAGGGGGAAAAAGGAGGAGAAAAGGGGGGAAAGAGGGGAAAAAAGGAAGGGAAAAGGAGGGGAAAAAAGGGGGAAAAAAGGGGAAAAAAAGGAAAAAAAAAAGGGGAAAAAAAGGGGAAAAAAAGAGGGAAAAGAGGGGAAAAAATGAGGGAAAAAGGAGGGGAAAAGAGGGGAAAAATTTGGGATCCTGCCTGGGAAACTGGAACGGGACCATCCCGCTGCTTTTGGGGTCAGAACAGAGGGAAAAGGGGAGGAATAAAGGGGGAAAATGGGGATTTGGGGAATGGGAATGGGATTGGGAATGGGACTGGGAATGGGGGTGAGGCCCCAGGAGTTCACCTGGGGGGAAAAAATGGGAATTTTGGGAAAAATGAGGATTTTGGGAATGGGGGTGAGGCTCCAGGCAGTTCATCTGGGAAAAAAATGGGGTGAGAAAATGGGAAAAAAAGGGGGGAAAAGGAGGGGAAAAAGGGGGGAAAAAAGGGGGGGGAAAAAAGGGGAAAAAGAAGGAAAGAAGAGGAAAAAAAGAGGGAAAAAGGAGGGAAAAAAGGGGGGAAAAGAGGGGAAAAAAAGGGGAAAAAGGAGGGAAAAAAAGGGGAAAAAAGGAGGGAAAAAAGGGGAAAAAAGGGGAAAAAAAGGAAAAAAAAAAGGGGAAAAAAGGGGAAAAAAGAGGGAAAAGAGGGGAAAAAAGGAGGGAAAAAGGAGAAGAAAAGAGGGGAAAAATTTGGGATCCTGCCTGGGAAACTGGAACGGGACCATCCCGCTGCTTTTGGGGTCAGAACAGAGGGAAAAGGGGAGGAATGAAGGGGAAAAATGGGAATTTGGGAATTTTTGGGGTCTCACCACTCCGCCCTTGTCGCCCTCCATGAACTGCACGATCTGGCAGGAGGATTTCTCCCACAGGAAGATGTGGCCGCAGTCGCTGCCGCTCACCACGAACTCGCTCTTGGGGCCGTAGAAATTCACCCCTTTCACTGGGAAAATGATGGAAAATGGGAAAAATCAGGGAAAATCAGGGAAAATCAGGGAAAATCAGGAGGTTTGGGGTGACTCCAGTGGAATTCCTGGCTGGGAAGCCAAGGAAATGGTTGCTAAAAGGGTTTTTAGGGGTTTTTTTAGAGCGATTTTGGGGTTGTTTTTAGGGTTGATTTTTGGGGTGTTTTAGGGCTGATTTTGGGGTTGATTTTGAGGTGATTTGAGGAAGCATTTAGGGTTGATTTGGGGGGGGGGTTTAGGGCTGATTTAGGGCTGATTTTGGGATTGATTTAGTGCTGACTTGAGGAAAGATTTAGGGTTGATTTGGGGGTGTTTTAGGGCTGGTTTTGGGATTGATTTTGAGGGAATTTGGGGAAGGATTTAGGGCTGATTTGGGAATGATTTGGGGGTGATTTGGGGGTGATTTTGGAGTTAATTTTGAGGTAATTTTGAGGTAATTTGATAGATTTTTAGAGCTATTTTGGGGTTGCTTTTAGGGCTGATTTTGGGGTTAATTTTGAGGGAATTTGGGGAAGGATTTAGGGTTGATTTGGGGGTGATTTAGGGCTCATTTAGGGTTGATTTGGGGGTGTTTTAGGGCTGATTTAGGAGTTGATTTTGGGGTTAATTTTGAGGGAATTTGGGGAAGGATTTAGGGTTGATTGGGGCTGATTTAGTGCTGATTTAGGGCTGATTTTGGGGTTGATTTTGAGGTGATTTCAGGAAGGATTTAGGGTTGATTTTGGGGTGTTTTAGGGCTGATTGAGGACTGATTTGGGGGTGGGTTTAGGGTTGATTTTTCAGGCTGGTTCTGTGATGTTTTGGGATGGATTTGGGGCTGGTTTTGGGATATTTTTGGGGCTGTTCTGGGCTGGTTTTGGGGCTGTTTTGAGGGTTGTTTTTGGGGTAATTTGGGATGGATTTGGGGTTGGTTTTGGGGTAATTTGGGATGGATCTGGGGCTGGTTTAGGGCTGGTTTTGGGGTGATTTGGATGGATTTGGGGGTTACCCATGGCGTTGTGGCGGTAGCCCTTGCAGCACCACGTTTACTGCGCTGGTTTAGGGCTGGTTTTGGGATATTTTTGGGGTGATTTGGGGCTGTTTTAGGTCTGGTTTTGGGGTGATTTGGGGTGGATATGGGGATGGATTTGGGGTGATTTTGGGGCTGTTTTTGGGCTGATTTGGGATGGATTTGGGGGTGATTTGGGGGTTACCCGTGGCGTTGTTGCGGTGGCCCTTGTAGCGCCGCGTGTACTGCGCTGATTTAGGGCTGGTTTTGGGGCTGGTTTAGGGCTGGTTTTGGGATATTTTTGGGGTGATTTGGGGCTGTTTTAGGGCTGGTTTTGGGGTGATTTGGGATGGATTTGGGGATGGATTTGGGGATGGATTTGGGGATGGATTTGGGATGGATTTGGGGGCATTACCAGTGGCATTGTTGTTACGGTGGCCCTTGTAGCACCACGTTTACTGCGCTGATTTAGGGCTGGTTTTGGGGCTGGTTTAGGGCTGGTTTTGGGGTGATTTTGGGGCTGTTTTGGGATGGATTTGGGGCTGTTTTTGGGGCAATTTGGGGCTGTTTTAGGGCTGGTTTTGGGGTGGATTTGGGGCTGTTTTTGGGGTGATTTGGGGGTTACCAGTGGTGTTGTTGCGGTGGCCCTTGTAGCGCCGCGTGTACTGCGCTGGTTTAGGGCAGGTTTTGGGATATTTTTGGGATATTTTTGGGGTGATTTGGGGCTGTTTTAGGGCTGGTTTTGGGGTGATTTGGGATGGATTTGGAGATGGATTTGGGACTGGTTTTGGGGTGATTTTGGGGTGATTTGGGGCTGTTTTGGGGGTTACCCGTGGCGTTGTTGCGGTGCCCCTTGTAGCGCCGCGTGTACTGCGCGCCGTCGCTGTGCGAGGAGTCGAACAGGTAAATGTCCTCATCGTTGTACGAGGCCAAAAGCTCTGGAAATTGGGAAAACAAATGGGAATAAACACAGAAAAATGGGAATAAACCCAGAGGGAAATGGGAATAAACAAGGGGTAAATTAGGAAAAAAAAAACAGGGGGAATGGGAATAAATATGAGGGGAAAATGGGAATAAACAGGGGGAAATTGGGAAAATGGGAATAAATAGAGAGGGGAAATTGGGAAAAATGGGAATAAATAGAGAGGGGAAATTGGGAAAAATGGGAATAAATAGAGAGGGGAAATTGGGAAAAATGGGGAGGAAATTGGGGAGAAAAGCAGGGGGGGATGGGAATAAAAATGAGGGGGAAATGGGAATAAACACAGAGAAATTGGAATAAACACAGAGAAATGGGAATAAACACAGAGAAATGGGAATAAACACATGGGGGAAATTGGGAAAAAACAGGGGAGGGATGGGAATAAATGGGTTGAAATTGGGAATAAACAGAGAAATTGGAATAAATGTGGGGAAATGGGAATAAACACAGAGAAATGGGAATAAACACATGGGGGAAATTGGGAAAAAAACAGGGGGGGAATGGGAATAAACATGAGGGGAAATTAGGAAAAATAGAGAGGGGAAATTGGGAAAAATGGGGAGGAAATTGGGGAAAAAAGCAGGGGGGAATGGGAATAAACACAGAGAAATGGGAATAAACACATGGGGGAAATTGGGGAAAAAACAGGAGGGGAATAAATGGGGGGAAATTGGGAATAAACACAGGAAAATGGGAATAAAGAGGGAGAAATGGGAATAAATGGGGGAAAAATAGAAAAAAAAAGGGGAGGAATGAAGGAAATAAATGGGGAATAAATGGGGGAGAATCAAAGAAAAATACCAGGAAAATGGGAAAAAACAGTGGGAAGATGGGAAAAAAGCAGCAGGGAAATGGGGAAAAGGGAAAAAATGGGGAGAAGGGGAAAATGGGAAAAAATGGGAGGAAAATTGAAAAAACAGGAGGAAAATGAGGAAAACCAGGAGGGTCTGGAGCTCAACAGGGTTTTTTTGGGGGGGAAATTATTTTTATTTTGGAATTTTGGGGGGAAAGTCAGTTTTCTGGGATAAGAGGTGTTTGTTTGAGGATAAACAGGTGGGGTTTAGGAAAATGGGTATTTTTGGGGGAAAATTGATTTTTTTTTGGTGGGAAATGAGGGGGTTTGAGGGAGTGGGACCACTCAGAATTCCCAAATTCCCACCTGGACTCACCTGAGCCATCGTGGCTGTAGACCAGGCAGGTGATGTTGGCTTTGGACTCACAGTTCACCTGGAAAAAATGGGAAAAATTGGGAAAAATTGGGAAAAATTGGGAAAAATTGGGGGAAATTGGGGAAAAGTGGGGAAAAGTGGGAAAAGTGGGAAAAGTGGGAAAAGTGGGGAAAAGTGGGAAAAATGGGGAAAGTGGGGAAAAGTGGAAAAGTGGGGAAAAATGGGGAAAAGTGGGGAAAAGTGGGAAAATTTGCGAAAAAGTGGGGAAAAGTGGGAAAAAGTGGGAAAAAGTGGGAAAAGTGGGGAAAATTGGGGAAAAGTGGGAAAAAGTGGGAAAAATTGGGGAAAAGTGGGGAAAAGTGGGAAAAATTGGGAAAAGTGGGGAAAAGTGGGGAAAAGTGGGGAAAAGTGGGAAAAGTGGGAAAAGTGGGAGAAAGTGGGAAAAATTGGGAGAAAGTGGGAAAAATTGGGAAAAGTGGGGAAAATTGGGAAAAAGTGGGAAAAAGTGGGGAAAAGTGGGGAAAAGTGGGGAAAAGTGGGGAAAAGTGGGGAAAAGTGGGAAAAAGTGGGAAAAAGTGGGAAAAAGTGGGGAAAAGTGGGGAAAAGTGGGGAAAAGTGGGGAAAAGTGGGGAAAAGTGGGGAAAAGTGGGGAAAAGGGGGGAAAAGGGGGGAAAAGTGGGGAAAAGTGGGAAAATTGGGAAAAAGTGGGAAAAGTGGGGAAAAGTGGGGAAAAGTGGGGAAAAGTGGGGAAAAGTGGGGAAAAGTGGGGAAAAGTGGGGAAAAGTGGGGAAAATTGGGAAAAAGTGGGGAAAAGTGGGAAAAAGTGGGGAAAAGTGGGGAAAAGTGAGGAAAAGTGGG